>NW_016803312.1:604056-606460 GCF_001698545.2 Rhinopithecus bieti
AGAAAGAAAGAGAAAAAGGAAGGAAGGAAGGAAGGAAGGAAGGAAGGAAGGAAGGAAGGAAGGAAGGAAGGAAGGAAGGAAGGAAGGAAGGGAGGGAGGGAGAAAGAAAGAGAGAAAAGAAAGAGAGAGAGAAAGAGAGAAAGAGAGAAAGAAAGAAAGAAAGAAAGAAAGAAAGAAAGAAAGAAAGAAAGAAAGAAAGAAAGAAAGAAATTTATTTTGCTTCCTTTTACATTGTTTTGACTTTGAGTATATTTAATCAAGCATTTCTTCACACATATGAGTTCGGGGGAAAATGAAAATGTAACTAAAGAAATAGAGATTAAAATAATAACTTTAATAATATTAGCTGGCTCGCACTGTTAAAACTGACTGATATTTTATCCCAGTCCCAGAAAAGTTCCCAGTACTAGAAGCAAATACAGTGTATGCTTTTCTTCAACTGATCATTAAAATTTAAAAGGTTTACTACAAACACATTTGTAAATATGTATTTGAAAATCAAATTTGGACATGTTTTGGTCTCATTTGAACTATGACCTCTGTGTATTATAAATCTTGCTTTGAAAATTCATTGTTATTGTTACTTATTATTGGCTGCTTTGATTAACACAATTCTTCACTTTGATAAGATAAATTCCTGCCAGAATATCAAGATTCACAAGTTACCCAAAATACTATAATTTCACTGAAATAAAACAAAATGTTTCAGAATAGAAATCTGGAAGAAATCCAGAATTTAAGAAGATATTCTTACCTTCAATGAGCATAATTTCTCCGCAATAAGGTTCTGTTCCGTTGTATTCATAGATTTTATAGATGCCTTGAAATAGGTTCTTTTCCTCTGAGAGAACATGAAGAAAGCTAAATATCTATAGAAATTCCTGAGAAAGTAGGGTTTTTTTTGTTTTGTTTTGTTTTGTTTTGTTTGAGACGGAGTCTCGCTCTGTCCCCCAGGCTGGAGTGCAGTGGCCGGATCTCAGCTCACTGCAAGCTCCGCCTCCCCGGTTTATGCCATTCTCCTGCCTCAGCCTCCCGAGTTGCTGGGACTACAGGTGCCCGCCACCTCACCCGGCTAGTTTTTTGTATTTTTTTTTAGTAGAGACGGGGTTTCACCGTGTTAGCCAGGATGGTCTCGATCTCCTGACCTCGTGATCCGCCCATCTCGGCCTCCCAAAGTGCTGGGATTACAGGCTTCAGCCACCGCGCCCGGCCTGAAAGTAGGTTTTAAACAAGGCTGTCTGTGTAAAAATAAAATGAACAGAAAAAATATAATAACTTCATTTCTGATATGGCTGAGTTTGAGAAAAATATCTAATCTCAGATTAACCCATTTCCCATTTGCCCTGAAAATACTCTCCGGCAGCTCTCGTTTATCCCGAGATAACTCTGCCATGAAATATCACCTGTATTATTATTTTCACATAGCTCTAGTATATCAACCTTGGAAACAAAAGACATCATTCTATTTATAGCATTCTGGCTTTAGTAGTGGTATTTCCATTTACGAAACATAGTAATTCTCGATCGCCGAAAATGTCAAATCCTAGGAAGTACAGCATTCCTATGCATGACGTTAACATTGTTCTAGAACAGTTGTTTTCATTTAATGAATCCCATTTTTCTAAAATAGACAATTCTGATGATTCAGACAATTTTTATGTTAGTTCTGTTTAGAAATAACTCCAAGAATAGTTTTTTGTTTTTTGGGTTTTTTTTGAGACAGAGTTTCGCTCTTGTTGCCCAGACTGGATTGCAGTGGTACAATCTTGGCTCACTGCAACCTCCTCCTGCCGGGTTCAAGCGATTCTCCTGCCTCAGCCTCCTGAGTAGCTGGAATTATAGGTGCCCACCACCACGCCCAGATAATTTTTGTATTTTTAGTAAAGACAGGGTTTCACCATGTTGGTCAGGCTGGCCTCGAACTCCTGACCTCGTGATCTGCCTGCCTTGGCCTCCCAAAGTGCTGGGATTACAGGCATGAGCCACCGTGCCCGGCCCAACAACAGTTTTCATATTTTATTTTCACATTGAAAATCAGTCAGATTGGCTTCAGCCTCCAAGAATGTGTTTATATAAAATCAAATGAGGCTGGGTGCAGTGACTCATGCCTGTAATCCCAGCATTTTGGGAGGATGAGGCAGACAGATCACTTGAGGTCAGGAGTTCGAGACCAGCCTGGCCAATATGGTGAAACCCTGTCTCTACTAAAAACACAAAATTAGCCAGGTGTGGTGGCGGGCATCTGTAGTCCCAGTTACTCAGGAGGCTGAGACAGGAGAATCGCTTGAATCCAGGAGACAGAGGTTGCAATGAGCCAACATTGTGTCATTGCACTCCAGCTTGGGCAATAGAGTGAGACCCTGTCTTTAAAAAAAAATTATATATATGTATATATATATATATA
>NW_016803312.1:607291-625557 GCF_001698545.2 Rhinopithecus bieti
AAACCATGTTTGGAGAGATAGCACAAAGAAAACTAAGCAAATTGGTCAGAAAAGGAATTATAGAAAGTAATAATGGCTGAGCTGAATTATGAAGAATAAAATAAGTATTCACAATCCCACTGGAGGAAACAGAGTGGTAGCCAGTAAACTTGGGCAATTCATGACTTTTTACTGCTTTATACTTCTTAGCGATACAGTGAGAATGGATTAGATGTTCTCCAAGATTTCTTCTAACTCTATCCATGCTCCTGAATTGGTTAAATGCCCTAGATTTCTATGAACTATATGTTTCTTTTTTGGCGGGGATGGGGGACGGAGCCTTGCTCTGTCACCCAAACTGGAGTACAATGGTGCAATCTCAGCTCACTGCAACCTCCGTCTCCCGGGTTCAAGTGATTCTCCTGCCTCAGCCTCCCAAGTAACTGGGATTATAGGCATTTGCCACCACGCCCGGCTAATTTTTGTATTTTTAGTAGGGGGGGTTTCACCATGTTGGCCAGGCTGGTCTCAAACTCCTGACCTCAGGTGATCTGCCTCCCTCGGCCTCCCAAAGTGCTGGGATTACAGGCTTGAGCCACCGTGCCCGGCCTGAGGACCATGTTATGGGCTGAATTATGTTCCCCCACAATTCATATGTTGGAACCTTAATCCCCAGAACCTCAAAACATGACTATAGTTGGGGATAGGGCCTTGAAAGAAATAACTGAGTTAAAATGAGGCTATTAGGCTGAGCCCTAGGCTAATCTGACTGGTGTCCTTATAAGAAAAGGAAATAAGGACTCAGAGACACCAGGGGTGCATGCGTAACCTTGTGAAGAAGCAGAAAGAAGGTTGTCATTTGACACGCCAGAGAGAGGGGCCTCAAAGGACCCCAACCCTGTAGGCACCTTGATCTTGGACTTCCAGCCTCCGGAAATGTGAGAAAATCAATTTCTGTGGTTTAAGTCACCCAGTCTGCCACATTTTGTTTACATAACTCCAGCAAACTAATACGATGAGAAATCTGAAATTAAACCTAATTAAACCAGGCCACCTTGATGCTGGTCTTAGCAGAGTGGCACAAAGAAAAGGAACATATACAACTTCAAAGAGATTAGAAAAGTAAGATGAGTGTTTACTAAACATCCCAGTAGGAGGCAGCAAAGGAGAAATTGCATTATACCACACAAAGGCTTCCTCTCTTAATTCATTTGTCACCCTAAAGTCCCACTTCTCATGGCACCTGCTTACCATTTCTCCTTGTCTTTTCCTTATTCCCTTAAAACACAAAATGAAAAGCCCCTTGAAACTCTTCTTCTTCTAAGAGATTTTTTATCCCTGCTGAATGTCTATGCACTTTTTTTTTTTGTTTGGTTGTTTGTTTTTGTTCGAGATGGAGTCTTGCTTTGTCATCAAGACTGGAGTGCAGTGGCACGACCTTGGCTTGAGTGATTCTCGTGCCTCAGCCTCCAGAGTAGCAGGGACTACAGGCACGTGCCACCACGCCCAACTACTTTTTCTGTATTTTTAGTAGAGACGGGGTTTCGCCATGTTGGTCAGGGTGGTCTTGAACTCCTGACCTCAAGCTATCCACCCACCTTGGTTTCCCAAAGTGCGGGATTTCAGGCGTGAGCCACCACACCTGGACTCTATGCACTTTCTTATGCATCTAAATTCAAAATTCTCTAGACATCTTCCAATCCTCTATGCCCATCTTCCATCAGTACTACAAACACCCACTAATCACTAGTAAATCCAAGTAGCCCTTAAGTCCTTTCTCCTTAAAAGCCAAGAAAGAGTGGAGAATTTCCAATACATTTTGACAAAATCAAAGCTATTATCTTAGCTTTAATTGTGTCATTTAGAACAACTCAATATTGTTTGGAAAGTGAAAAATTTAAGAAACCAGGTTTGGAGGGATGGCTGTGTAAATTGCCAAAACAACAATTTTGTATTTTTGCTTGTGTTATTTAATCTGCTTTTTTTAAATTCACAAATTACCATTTGTTTGAGTGAATCAAAATAGCTTTTTTTAATTTCACATAGAAAGAGTTTCAAGTTAAAAATATTGAATCATTCAACAGCAAAACTGAGGCAACATTACGTTTTGTAATTAAATGATTCAATGAAATAAGTAAGTTTATTGGTTCAAGAAGAAAACCAATAAATTATTGGCTTAAGAAGAAAACCAATTTAGGGAATAACAGGAGATTCCTGTAATGAAAATGGTGTTTTGAGGAGCATGAGGCATTCTCACGAGTCACTAGAGATGTTAAATGCTTTACAGATTTCCAAACACAAAGTCCACAATTCTAAGTCAGGCTGTGTACACTTTCTTAGCACCTAGATGCCAAAAACAAGAGAATCAGCAGTTAGTTCTCTGCCGACTGGAATAAGAAATTATTCTAATAGTCATAGGTAATTGTACTTGTAATAGACTCTCCAATGAAAATAAAGACGGTTTACATAAGGAGAGCCAGCAAAACAAAAGGATCTATTCAAGAGTAATCAGCAAGAATGTGAGCAGCTGTGGAAACTACCAGCCAATTCCAGTAGAAAGTATAAATGATACTTTCCATCTCGGAGAAATATATATATATATCTCAGTGATTATTCATCAAAACATGAAGCCAGGCAACTGTTAAATATTCTGTTTTATGGAGGATCACACGAGGGGAATTCCAGTTAGAAACCTAGCCAAGAGACAGGTAATACCTGGTTTTAGCTGTTCATGTGTTTTACGCCATCACAAGAATAATAGGGAATGAAAGAAAGAGGAAGATTTTGCACATATAAAAGACAAAGCAAAACCTGGAGAGCTTAGTGATCCTGTGTATAGCATTCTAAACTCTTTAAACTTTGTTTAAGCAAGAATCCTGCCAATTACCAATGAAGTAGGGGCTGGGGTGGGCATAGAGGGAAATCTAAATCCACATCACCAGTCCTCCAGCCTACTTAAGAACAGGGACCTCATGTTATTTGTCCTCAAAGATTTACCCTAGTAGGTCTTCAAATTGTATTTGTTTAATTAAATTACAATAAATCCAATGGTATGTACCAAGGCTAATATTTCGTATAGAAAAAGACAGAAGTTTTTTGTTGTTGTTGTTTTTGAGATGGAGTCTTGCTCTGTCAGCCAAGCTGGAGTGCAGTGGCATGATCTCAGCTTACTGCAACCTCCACCTCCCAGGTTCAAGCAATTCTGCCTCAGCCTCCTGAGTTGCTGGGATTACAGGTGCCCACCACCATACCCAGCTGATTTTTTTATTTTTCATAGAGATGAGGTTTCACCATGTTGGCCAGGCTGGTCTCAAACTTCTGACCTCAGGTGATCCGCCCACCTCGGCGTCCCAAAGTGCTGGGATTACAGGCATGAGCCACCGTGCCTGATAGAGCTTTAAAAAAAATAAAATAAAATAAAATAAATAAATAAATAGACACTGGGGACTCCAACATGGGAGAAGTCAGGAAGAAGATGAGGGTTACAAAAATTACCAGTTGGGTACAAGTTTCACTTTTTGGGTGATAGGTACGCTAGAAGCCCAAACCTCAGCATTATGCAATATATCTATATGACAAACATACACATGTACACCCTGAATCTAAAATAAATAAATAAAACCCAATACCAGTGATGGAATAACAATAAGCACACAAAGTAAACTAAGTATATGTGCCATGTCTCTGCCCAAAAGAAACTTTAAAACAGATATTCTGCGATCAACAAAAATGTAAAGGACAAAGAGAATATCAAGAACCACGCTGATTTGTTTGAGTTCGTTGTAGATTCTGGATATTAGTCCTTTGTCAGATGTATAGATTCTGAAGATCTTCTCCCACTCCATGGGTTGTCTGTTTACTCTGCTAACTGTTCCTTTTGCCACGCAAAAGCTCTTTAGTTTAATTAGGCCCCAGCGATTTATCTTTGTTTTTATTGCATTTGTTTTTGCATTTTGGTCATGAAGTCCTTGCCTAAGCCAATGTCTAAAAGGGTTTTTCTGTTGTTATCTTCCAGAGTTTTTATAGTTTCAGGTCTTAGGTTTAAGCTTTTAATCCATCTTGAGTTGATTTTTTATAAGGTGAGAAATGAGGATCCAGTTTCATTCTCCTACATGTGGCTAGCCAATTATCCCAGCACCATTTGTTGAGAAGAGCACCCTTTCCCCGACTTTATGTTTTAGTTTGCTTTGTCAAAAATCAGTTGGCTGTAAGTATTTGGGTTTATTTCTGGGTTCTCTATTCTATTCCATTGGTCTATGTGCCTATATATGCGTCAACATAGGATCCAAGCATTGCAAGTTTTAGCATTGCAGAGAAATCATAGACCAGATTAGAGAAAGCAGTTTAACTTCTGAATGCAGAGCAAAGGGCAAGAATGCGAAATGACAAAGGGGACTTCTAATGAAAGCGATGATCATCTCGAATCCAGCTGCTACTCTACCCCCAGTGCTTCTCACTCTCATCATTGACTCTTGAATTTCCACCAAGATAGGAAAAATAATAGTAAGCCCTTGTTGAATTGTTACCCATTTGGCAGTTGTGTTGCAAATCCTCACAATACCCTCAGAGGAGGACACCATTAACCACACTTTGTAGACGAGGAGGACAGCTCAGGAATTAACTTGAACCCAGATCTGTCTGACTCCAAAACTTGTGCTCTTAATCACCATCCTAGACTGCCCCATAGCCTAGGTTGCTTGTTGACATCTCAGGTTGAAGGTGGCCAATCTCATAAAACTAACACTGTCCAAAGAGTTAAGACAGGGATCCTTCATCTCATGCTAACCTGCCCCTTATCTCTGCCTCATGACTGGAAGTAGACAGGGATGCTGACAGTTGTCCTTCACCAAGTAGTTGTGAGATAAAAATGAAATCATGTATATATTTCCACCAGCCTGATTTTTTATAGATACCAGTATCTTATCACCATGGTCCACAGAACATGATGGTCAGAAGTATAAACCGTGGCCCCTAATTTGAAGACGCTTTCAGTCTAACTGTGGAGGCCAGAGAGAGAAGACATCATGTGAATAATTGCTAAACAATTTGACATGGCCTGTGAAGGCTGTGCCCTCCACTAGAAACCAGGGCTTGTTCACGGTTCACACTCAGCAGCTAGAATGGGATGAGGCACATAATCAAACCTCTGTACATATTTATTGAGCAAATAATAATAATAAAGACCAGACGTAGAGGCTCACTTCAAGAGGCGAAGGTAGGAGGATTGTCTGAGGGCAGGAGTTTGAGACCAGCCTGGGTATCATAGTGGATTCTATCTCTACTGAAAAACAAAATTAGCCAGACATGGTGGTGCACCCTTGTAGTCCCAGCTACTCTGGAGACTGAGGCAGGAGAATCACCTGAGCCCAGGAGGTCAAGGCTATGGTGAGCCGTGATAGCACCACTGCACTCCCACCTGGGCAACAGAGCAAGACCCTGTCTCAAAATAATAATAATAATAATAATAATAATAATAATAATAATAATAATAAATTAGTCAACTCAGACTTGAGTTAATACACTTGGGGAGCACAATACTCTTAAAAATTGATTTTTTGACTGGACATGGTGGCTCATGCCTGTAATCCCAGCACTTTGGGAGGCCCAGGTGGGTGGATCACGAGGTCAGGAGTTCAAGACCAGCCTGGCCAAGATGGTGAAACCCCATCTCTACTAAAAATACAAAACAGCCAGGTGTGGTGGCAGGCACCTGGAGCCCTAGCTACTTGGGAGGCTGAGGCAGGGGAATCGCTTGAACCCGGGAGACGGAGGTTGCAGTGAGCCGAGGTCACGCCACTGCACTCCAGCCTGGCGATAGAGCAAGACTCCGTCTCAAAAGAAAAAAATTTTGATTTTTGAACCTAAAAAAGTTTTTTTGTCATATTCTATGTCATTTCCCACATATACCCCTAAAGCCTACATGTGTAAATAGTATAAGGTGAAAATGGCATCATCTCACGTGCTGAAAAAACAACTACCTCCACCTCCTCTTTGTCCTTTTTGTATCTAATCATGGAGTGGTAAAACTGAAGCTGAAAGGGACGCAACAGGTATTTGGTTAAACCTTCATTGGACAGATGCGGAAGTTGTCATCCCAACAGATCAAGCAGCTTCCCAGAGAGCTCACTGGCCCCAGATCCAAGACTTGGAGCCATGAGTTCTAATGTCCATGTCAGGACGTTTCCTTGGCCTCTTGTTCCTAGCCTGCCACCTTGTTCCTTCCCAAGCATTCTCCTACATCTCCTTCTAAGGTGGCTTCATCTGGGCCCTTGTCATCATCCGAAGTCATAGCAGATCCTACCTTTCTGCCTCCTAAGTATTGATGCCATTTCACTCAAGCAATTTCAACAAGCCTCATTGCTGTTTGTATAGGACAGCAACAATTGCCAGGCTGTCTAGCACAACCTGCCATCCAGCATCCACTCTACCTATGTCGCACACGTGCAGACACACACATGCACACAGCCACTCTGTCCATGGCTTCCACCTGGCCATCGCCATCACCTGGGGACTCTGGGTGAGTCCACTGGCTCTTCCTCACTTCCCCCTCTGCTTGACACTTTCTAACCCAGTTTCTTCCCTCATTTATTTCCCCACTTCTTAGGGCAGTATGCTAAAAAGTCCGTGGTGCCCATAATCAACCAAACATCAGAACTTAAAAAAAAAAAATCCAAGAAATAGGACTTCAGTTTCTGGAAATACAGTGTAGATAAGATAGCCCAAAACCTTCACACTAAATGTCCTAGATAAAATATAAAAATCACCCTTTTTTACATGCATGCATACATGAACTTACAAAATAGTGAGGTTGTAAGTTTTCTGAGGTCAGAACACAAGTTCAACTAGGCTAAGTGGAACACAGAAGCCAGTTGTTACCTTGGGGCACCGACTGATGCCAGGTGACCCAGAGCAGAGAAGATGAGCAGCAAAACCAGGAGCTTCAGAGGGCAGAAGTCAGATCACGAGGCACATGATGCTACAGCTTCAGAGAAAGCATCAAGGAGAGAAAAGTCCTTGTCCTAGTGGGAGAAATAGCAGGGAAGTGTGACTATGACTACAAGCAGTGAGTGGCACCCATCATCACTGCGTCCCCAGGAAGCCCAGGGACGCAGATTCACTCTGGAAAACCACAGCCAGGAATTTTCTCCTAAAAAAACATCAGCAGAAGCAGGCATCATTGCTCTCTGGAGGACTGAACCCTCAACCCACTTTGACACTCAGGAAACCACAATCTCAGATTTTATTTTAAAAACAGGTTACCTCACTGGAATGGATTGGGTCTTCCATGTGGCCTGAACCATGGTAGGCCTCCTTTGGCCATAACCGACCACCCTAAATATCCTGGGAAAACACAGAAACCAGAGACAACTAGACTCTGAACTTGAACTGGAGTGAATTTTCTGAATTCCTTGATTTCTAGACTTGCCAGTGGCAACTGTCATTTTACATATAAGTGGCTGTCTATTGGAGACCCCACAACTGTGACAACCACAAAGTGACCCACTTACAATCAGCGTTTTAAAAGTCACATTACATCATTAGTACATCTCTCTTTTTTTAACATTTGTGGGTACATAGTAGGTGTATGTATTGACGGGATACATAAGATATTTTGGTACAAGCATGTAAGTGTAGTAATCACACCATGGAAAACGGGTTATCTAACCCCTCAAGCATTTATGTTTTGTGTTACAAAAAACCCAGTACTCTTAGTTATTTTTAAATGTACAATTATCATTGACTATAGTTCCCCCGTTGTGCTATCAAATACAAGATCTTATTCATTCTTTCTAACTATATATTTTTCGTACACATTAACCATCCCCACCTCATTCCCAGCCTCCGGTAACCATCCCTCTGTTCTCTATCTCCATAAGTTCAACTGTTTTGCTTTTGAATCCCACAAATAAGTGGGAACATGTGATGTTTATGTTTCTGTACCTGGTTTATTTGACTTAACATGATCACCTCCAGCTCCACCCATGTTGTTGCAGATGACAGAAACTCAGTCATTTTTATGGCTGAATAGTATTTCATTGTGTATATGCACCACGTTTTCTTTATCCATTCATCTGTTGATGGACACTTAGATTGCTTCCAAATCTTGGCTATTGTGAGCAGTACTGGAACAAATATGGGAGTGCAGTTATCTCTTTGCTACAATGATTTACTTTTTTTTTCAGTATATACCCAACAGGCAGTGGGATGGCTAGATCATATGGTATCTCTATTTTCAGTTTTTTGAGGAACCTCCAAACTATTCTCCATAATGGTTGTACTAATTTATACTCCTACCAATAGTGTATGAGAGTTCCTTTTACTCCACATCTTTGCCAGCATTTGTTATTACCTGACTTTTGGATAAAAGCCATTTTAACTGGGTTGAGATGATAGCTCATTGTAGTTTTGATTTGCATTTCTCTGATGATCAATGATGTTGAGCACCTTTTCATATGTCTGTTTGACATTTGTATGTCTTCTTTTGAGAAATATCTATTAAGATCTTTTGCCCATTTTTAATGGAATTATTAGATTTTTTTTCCATACCATTGTTTGAGCTCTCCATATATTCTGGTTATTAATCCTTTGTCAGAGAGGTAGTCTGCAAATATTTTCTCCCATTTTGTGGGTTGTGTCTTCACTTTTTTATTTCCTTCACTGTGTAGAAGCTTTTTAACTTGGTATAATCCCATTTGTCCACTTTTTACTTTGGTTGCCTGTACTTGTCAGGTATTACCCAAGAAATTTTTGCCCAAGCCAATGGCCTAGAGGGTTTCTCCAACATTTTCTTGTAAGTGTTTCATAGATTTAGGTCTTAGAGTTAAGTCTTTGATCCATTTTGTTTTTATTTTTGTGTACAGTTTTGTGTACAGTGAGAGGTAGGGGTCTAGTTTCATTCTTCTGCATGTGGATATTCAGTTTTACCAGCACCCTTTATTGAAAAGACTGTCTTTTCGCCAATGTATGTTCTTGGCACCTTTGTCAAAAATGAATTCACTGTAGGTGTATGGATTTGTTTCTGGGTTCTCTATTCTGTTCCATTGGTCTGTGTGTCTGTTTTTATGTCAATACCATGCTGTTTTGCTTAGTGTAGCTCTGTAGCATAATTCAAAGTCAGGTAATGTGATTCTTTCGGTTTTGTTCTTTTTGCTCAGGATAGCTTTGGCTATTCTGGGTTTTTTATGGTTGCAAATAAATTTTAGGTTCGTTTTTCCTATTTCTATGAAGAATATCATTGGTATTTTGAGAGGAATCACATTGAATCTGTAGATTGCTTCAGGTAGTTTGCACATTTTAACAATATTCATTCTTCCAATTCATGTACATGAAATATCTTTCCACTTTTTGTGTCCTTTTCAATTTTTTCTTCAGTGTTTTACAGTTTTCATTGTAGAGATCTTTCACTTTATTGGTTAAGTTAATTCCTAGATATTTAATTGTATTGTGGCTATTGTAAATGGGATTACTTTTAAATTTCTTTTCACATTGTTCACTGTTGGCATATAGAAATGCTACTTGTTTTCAATGTTGATTTTGTATATTGCAACTTTACTGAATGTGTTTTTCCATTCTAATAGCTTTTTGGTACAGTCTTTAGTTTTTTTCCCAAGTATATAATCATGTCATCTACAAACAAGGATAATTTGACTTCTTCTTTTCCAGTTTGGATCCCCTTTACTTATTTTTTCTTGTCTGATTGCTCTAGCTAGGACTTCCAGAACTCTGTTGAGTAACAGTGGTGAATGTGGGCATCCTTATCTTGTTCTAGATCTTAGAGGAAAGGCTTTCAGTTTTCCCCCATTCAGTATGATACTAGCTGAGGGTCTTTGTATATGGCTTTGATTATGTTAAGGTATGTTCCTTCTCTACCCAGTGTTTTGAGGGTTTTTATCAAGAGATGTTGAACTTTATTGAATGGTTTTTTTTTTTTTTGGCATCAGTTGAAATGGTCATATAGTTTTGGCCTTCTGCTGATATGGTGTATCACAGTGATTGATTTGCATATGTTGAACCATTCTTACATCCCTGGGATAAATCCCACTTGGTCTCGATGAATGATCTTTTCAACGTATTGTTGAATTCAGTTTGCTAGTATTTTGTGAAGGATTTTTGCATTAATATTCATCAGAGATATTGGCCTGTATTTTTCTTTTTTTGATGTGTCTTTGTATGGTTTTGGTATTAGGGTCATACAGGCCTTGTATAATGAGTTTGGAAATTTCCCTCTTCCTGTATTTTTTGTAACAGCTTGAGTAGGATTGGTATTAGTTCTTTAAATGTTTGGTAAAATTCAGCAGTGAAGCCATCGGGTTCTGGGCTTTTCTTTACTGGGATACTTTTTATTATGGCTTCAATGTTGGTTCAATCTTGATAGGTTGTATGTGTCTAGGAATTTATCCATTTCTTCTAGATTTTTGAATTTATTGGCATATAGTTGTTAATATTAACCACTAATGATCCCTTGAATTTCTGTGGTGTCAGTTGTAGCATATCCTTTTTCATCTTTGATTTTATTTATTTGAGTCTTGTCTTTTTTTTCTTAGTCTGGCTAAAGGTTTGTCAATTTTATTTATATTTTTAAAAAACCAACTCATTTAATTGATGTTTTGCATTGTTTTCTTCATTTCAAATTTGTTTGTTTCTGCTCTGATCTTTACTATTTCTTTTCTTCTACTAGTTTTGAGTTTGGTTTCCTCTTGCTTTTCTAGTTCTTTAAGATGCAGCATGTTATTTATTTGAAGTTTTTCTTCTTTTTTGATGTAGGCACTTCTAGTTACAAATTTCCCTCTTAGTAGTGCTTTTGCTATATCCCATAGGTTTTGGTATGTTGTGTTTCCATTATCATTGATTTCAAGAAATTTTTCAATTTTCTTCTTAACTTCTGTATTGGCCCACTAGTCATTCAGGGGCATATTGTTTAATTTCCGTGCATTTGTATAGTTTCCAAAAACTCCTCTTGTTATTGATTTCTAGTTTTATCCCATTGTGGTCAGAGTAGATGCTTGATATTATTTCGATTCTTTTGAATGTTTTAAGACTTGTTTGGTAACCTAACATATGGCCTATCCTTGAGAATGATCTATGTGCTAAGGAGAAAAATTTGTAATCTGCAGCCATTGGATAAAATGTTCTATAAATATCTATTAGGTCCATTCATTCTATAATGCAGATTAAGCCCAATGTTTCTTTGTTGATTTTCTGTTTGAGAGATCTGTCAAATGCTGAAAGTGGGGTGTTGAAGTCTCCAGTTATTAATGTATCAGAGCCTATCTCTCTCCTTAGCTCTAATAAGATTTGCTTTATATACCTGGGTACTCCAGTATTAGGTATATATGTATTTACAATTGTTATATACTCTTACTGAATTTATTCCTTTATCATTACATAATGACCTTCTTTGTCTCTTCTTACAGTTTTTGTCTTGAAATCTATTTTGTCTATGTAAGCATAGCCACTCCTGCTCTTTTCTGGTTTCCATTGGCATGGAATATCTTTTTCCATCCCATTATTTTCAGTCTTTGTGTATCTTTAAAGGTGAAGTGTATTTCTCATAGGCAACAGATCATTGGATCTTATTTTTTCATCCATTCAGCCACTCTGTGTCTTTTGATTGGAGAGGTTAGTCCATTTACATTCACCATTATTATTGATAAGCAGGAACTTATTCCTGCCTTTTTTTTTGTTGTTGTTTTCTGCTTGTTTTAGAGTCTCTTTTTCCTTGTTTCCTGTTTTCATGTCTTCCTTTTAGTGAAGGTGATTTTCTCTGGCAGTATGCTTCATTGTCTTCCTTTTTAGTTTGTGTGTGTCCATTGTATGTTTTTCAATTTAAGTTCACCATGAGGCTTGCAAGTAGCATCTTATATCCCATTATTTTGAACTGATAACAACTTAACACTGATTGCATAAACAAACATGCAAAAAGAAATCTAAAAAAACTCTATACTTTATCTCTTTACTTTTAACTTTTTGTTGTTTCTCATCATGTCTTACTTTACTGTCTGTGTCTTGAAAAGTTTATGCAGTATTATTTTTTATTAGTTCATCATTTAGTCTTTCTACTTAAGTTAAAAGTAGTTTACAGGCCACAATTACAGTATTATACTGTTCTGTGTTTTTCTGTGTGCTTACCTATTACCAGTGAGTTTTATAGCTTCGGGTGATTTATTCTTGCTCATTAACATCATTTTCTTTTTTTCTTTTTACCTTGTATTTTAGGTTCACAGGTACATGTGCAGATTTGTTGTGTAGGTAGACTGGTGTCATGGGGGATTTTTGTACAGATTATTTCATCACCCAGGTACTAAGTGTAGTACCCAATAGTTACTTTTTCTGATCCTCTTTCTCCTCCCATCCTTCATCCTCAAGTGGGCCCCAGTATCTGTTGTTCCCCTCTTTGTGTCCATGTGTCCTCATCATTTAGCTCCCATTTATAAGTGAGAACATGTGGTATTTGGTTTTCTATTCCTGCATTAGTTTGCTAAAGATGAGGGCCTCCAGCTTCATCCATGTTCCTGCAAAAGACATGATCTTGCAGGATATTATTTCGTGCAAGCATGGCTGCGTAGTATTCTGTGCTGTCTATGTATGTCTATGTACTTTTTTCTTTATCCAGTCCAACATCATTTTCTTTCAGATTGAAGAAATCCCTTTAGCACTTCTGGTAGGACAGGTCTGGTGTTGATGAAATCCTTCAGCTTTTGTTTGTCTGGGAAGGTCTTTATTTCTCCTTCAGACTTAAAGGATATTTTCACCTTACATACTATTCTAGGGTAAAGGTTTATTCCTTCAGCACTTTAAATATGTCATGCCGCTGTCTCCTGATCTGTGAGGTTTTCACTAAAAAGAAGTCTGCTGCCAGACATATTGGAGCTCCATTGTATGTTATTTATTTCTTTTCTGGTGCTGCTTTTAGGATCCTTTCTTTATCCTTGACCTTTGGGAGTTTGATTATTAAATGCTTTAAGGAGTCTTCTTTGGGTTAAATCTGTTTAGTGTTCTATAACCTTCTTGTACTTAAATGTTGATATCTTTCTTTAGGTTTGGGAAATTCTCTGTTATTGTCCCTTTGAATAAAATTTCTGCCCCTATCTCTTTCTGTGTCTCCTCTTTAAGGCCAATGACTCAGATTTGCGCTTTTGAGGCTATTTTCTAGATCCTGTAGGTTTCCCTTGTTACTTTTTATTCTTTTTACTTTTATCTCCCCTGACTGTGTATTTTCAAATAGCCCATCTTCAAGCTCACTAATTCTTTCATCTGCTTGCTCAATTCTACTATTAAGAGACTCTGATAACATTTTTCAACTCTAGAATGACTACTTGATTCTCTATTTCAATCTCTCTTAGGTTTATCTGATAGAATTCTGAATTCCTTCTCTTTGTTATCTTGTCTTTCTTTGAGTTTTCTCAAAACAGCAAGTTTGAATTCTGTGTCTGAAAGGTCATATATCTCTGCTTCTCCAGGTTTGGCCCCTGGGTGACTTGTTTAGTTCATTTGGTGAGGTCATGTTTTCTTTGATGGTGTTAATACTTTCAGATGTTCATCAGTGTATGGGCATTGAAGACTTAAGTATTTATTGTAGTCTTCACAGTCTAAGCTTGTTTGTGCCTGTCCTTCTTTTCCAGATATTTGAAGGGACTTGGGCCCCAAGCCCAGAAACACTGGGGATTTTGCAGACTCATAGAGGTACTGCCTTAGTGGTCTTGGATAAGATCTGGAAGAGTTCTCTGGATTGCCAGGTAGGGACTCTTATTATTTTCTTTTATTTTCACCCAAACTAACAGAGTCTCTCTCTGTGCTGAAACACTTGGAAACGGGAAGGTGGCGATGCAAACACCCCAGTAACCACCACCCCTGGGTCTGTGCTGGGTCACACCCGAAGCCAGAACAGCATTGGGCCTGGACCAAGCCCCTTCCCTTCAGGGTTCCCCCAGGCCTCAGGCATGTCCAGAGATTCTGTCTGGGAGCCAGGGATTGCAGTCAGAAACCTTAGCAATTTACCTGATGTTCTATTCTACTGTGGCTAAGCTGGCACTCAAGCCACAGAACAAAGTCCTTCCTGTACTTTCCTCTCCTTTCCACAGGCAGAGGAGCCTCTCCTGCAGCCACCACCACCACCAGTCAGCAAGGGGTTCTTCCAGGCCACTGTTAATGCTCACTGAAAGCCTGGGGGCTCTTCTACCAGCTTGTGGTGAATGCTGCCAGGCCTGGGACTCACGCTTCAGGGAAGGGGGCTTCCTTCTGGCCCAGGGTATGTGCAGAAATGCTGTCCAAGAGCCTAGGCTTGGTCTGGGGGACCTTCAAGAGCCTGCCTGCTGCTCTATACCCCTGTGGCTGCGCTGGTACCTAGGATGCAAGACAAAGTCCCCTTTACTTTTGCCTCTGCTTCTCTCAAACACAAGGAGTTTTTCACCATAGCCACCATGGCTAGTGATATGCTGGGTCTCACCTGAAGCCAGCAAGTCTCAGAGGCTCACCAAGGCCCTCGATGCAATGCCTGGTTATCACTGCTGGTTATTAAGGGCCCAAGGTCTCATTCATCAGCAGATAATGAATGCTGCCAGAACTGAGTCCTTCCCTTCAAGGCAACTGGTTCCCTTTTGGCTTAGGGTGTGTCTGGAAATGTTGCCTGGGAGCTAGGGCCTAGAATGGGGGCCTTACAACTCTGGCCAGTGCCCTATCCTGCTGTGGCTGAGCTGGTATCCAAACTGCAAGACAAAGTCCTCTTCACTCTTCACTCTCCTCTCCTTAAGCAGAAGAAAGGGGTCACTTTAGTTGCTGTGAGCTGTACTGCCTGGGGATGGGGGAGGGATAGCACAAGCACTCCCTTAGCTGTGCGAGCTGGTGTCTCCCTAGGACATGTACCACCCTAGTTCACTGGCTCTAGGCCCAGCCTAGCACTAGGAGGTGCCTAAGAATTGCAGTCCTTGCATCGTAGACTGCCATTCAATTTTACCTAGGACCCCAGAGCTCTTCAGCCCAGGGCAGCAAAGCTTGCAGAGAAACTCAAGTTCCAACCACTGGGATGGGCAATTCCCTTCTGGCTAGGGCTGGTCCAAATGCTCCTTCTGTGCGCAGGTGTTGGCTGAGCCTAGCATGGCTTTATTCTCCACTCTGTCAGGACAGCAATGAGTTCAATGTAAAGTCCTCCAGTTCCTTCACTCTCCCTCCCCAAACTACACAGATTCTTGTTCTGTGTGGCCACTGCCAGGGGATGAGGGAGTGAGGGCATTGGTGATTCAAGACCGTTTCCCCTTCCTTCCTCAATGCCTCTTTTAGAAATATGAAGTTAAAACTAGGTACTGTGGTTGCTCACCTGATTTTTTGTTCTTCAGACAGTGCTTTTCTGTGTGCAAATAATTGTTAAAATTTGGTGTTCGAGTGTGGTCGGGCTGCAGGGATGGACAGTGTAAGCTTCTATTCCGCCATCTTGATCCTCCCCTCAGTATGTCTCTCATTTTAAATGTGTACTCCTATGCGTGTGTGTGTGCGTGTGTGTGTGTGTGTGAGAGAGAGAGAGAGAAAGAGAGAGAGACTCACTTTTGCTAAAAAGAGAGAAGCCAAGGAAAACAGGTGGCATACTCTGTCCCTATTTCTTTTATGTTTTTCCTGGAAACCTGAAGTGGGAAAAAAAATTTATTTTTTACTACATGGTTATGATTTTGTTATTTTAGACTAGTGACTAGTGATTTTAAATTTTCTTTCTATCTTTTTTTTTTTGAGTTGGAGTCTTCCTCTGTCACCCAGGCTGGCGTGCAGTGGCAGGATCTTGCCTCACTGCAACCTCTGCCTCCCAGGTTCAAGCTATTCTCCTGCCTCAGCCTCCTGAGTAGCTGGGACTAGAAGTGCATGCTACTACACCCAGCTAATTTTTTTGTATTTTTAGTAGAGATGGGGTTTCACCGTGTTAGCCAGGATGGTCTGAAACTCTTGACCCCGTGATCCACCCACCTTGACTTCCCAAAGTGCTGGGATCACAGGTGTAAGTCACCACGCCTGGCCTCTTTCTATCTTTTTCTCCTCTCACTCTGTAAACTGTTATAAGCAGATCTAGGATAGCGATTTGGAATTCAGTGGCATGTGTCCCCACAAAAGGCCCTGACAGGGACACTTATGATGAGTTTATTGGGCTCCATGTGAGTTGATGACAATGATGGGTACTCGGTGACAGCCCATTTGTTGATACTTGTGGGTTGGGGAGGGGCATTATCTTAGTGAAATGGACAAGAGAGACTGAGTTCAACTGCTCACTCCACATTGGGTCAAGTTTCAACTGATCCAGTATCAAGTGTCAACTGTATTTTCATGAACAAGAAAACAAAGCGTATAATCTCGAATACCAAATTATAGACAATTAGCTCATCAACATGCCCTATACAGCACAGGATTTTAAAAAGAACAACATATTACTGTGTCTTCTGACTACAAGAGATACACAGTCACTGTAGAAATTTTAGGAAATGTAGAAAAAACATAAAGGAAAAACTCAGTGACTTCAGTTGCATAGAATGGGTTTGATTAATCCTTGCTTCCTGACAGACACGCTCATCATTGGTCTAGCATGGCCTGCTTATATTTATTTTATTATTATTATTATTTTTATTTTGAGATAGAGTCTCATTCTGTCACCCATGCTAGAGTGCAGTGGCACGATCTTGGCTCACTGCAACCTCTGCCTCCCAGGTTCAAGTGATTCTCCTGCCTCAGCCTCCCAAGTAGCTGGGATTACAGGTCCTTGCCACCACGCCTGGCTAATTTTTTAGTAGAGACGGGGTTTCACTGTGTTAGCCAGGATGGTTTCTATCTCCTGACCTCGTGATCCGCCCGCCTCAGCCTCCCAAAGTGCTGGGATTACAGGCATGAGCCACCGTGCCTGGCCTTATTTTATAGTTTTTAATAATGTAATAATCACTTGGGAGCACACTACCCAAAGCAAGAGCCAGGACCCCAACCATAGCCTATGTGGTCCTGTCCCATCTCATTTTTCTGCCTCCTCTCGGCTGAGATGACTATCATCCTTAATTCAGGAACTATCATTACTTTGTTTTTCTTTGTATTTTTTGCCTTTATGTATATATTTGTCTACACATGCACACACACATATGTGTGTATATATACATCTGTACATATATATGTATTTATAGGCACACGTTGTGGTGGTTAATTTTACACGTCAACTTGGCTGGGCCACAGGGCGCCCAAATATTTGATCAAATGTTCTTCCAGGTGCTTTTGTGAGGGTGTTTTTGGATGAGATTAACATTTAAATTGATGGACTTTGAGTAAAGCAGATTGCCTCCATAATGTGGGTGGACCTCATCCAGTTGGCTGAAGGCCTGAATAGAACAAAAAGATGGGCCTCCTCTGAGCTAGAGGGAATTCTCCAGCAGGCGGCCTTTGGACTTCCTCTACAGCATGAGCTCTTCCTGGCTCTACAGCAGCCTGCCATTGAACTTGAACTACAGCTTTGGCAGTCCTGGGTCTCCAACCTTGTAGATGTTGGACTTGCCAGTCTCCATGATCATGTGAGCTAATTCCTTGTAATAAATATCTTTTTATATTTTTATAAAATATAAATCATTTTATAGTATTATATTTATACACACATTTTATTAGTTGTGTTTCTCTAGAGAACTCTAACACAAACATCTACTTGTGTTTTTTAATGTTCAATGTGAAAAACGAATTCATACGAAACACAACCTTTTTAAACTTAGTTTTTCACTTAATATATTAGTAAAATGTAGCCGTAGTGTTCCATGTCATTATAGCAGTTCATTTGGACTGCTTTGTGATATTCTGCTGTGTGGATGTTCATCCATTCTCCTGTTGTCGGGCACTTGGGTTGATTCCAGTTTTTTGCTATGAAAATAATTTTTTAATTAAAAAGAATATTAAAATATCTTAACTCCTACCTCTCAGAGATGGTTTCTACTAGCGTTTTGGAAGGTATTTTTTTAAGACTTTGCTATATTAATTTTTTATACAGTCAGGATTCTATTTTGTAAATACTGATATGTCATGTCAAATTGCTCTCCCAAAAAGTTGACCTAACTTTTATGCCTGAGGTCATGGGATGAAAGGGTCTGTTTGCTGAGGTCCCACCTATAAAGGGATATCTTTATTTTAAATCTATGACAAGTTGATAAGCAAACAAAGGCAATCATTGTTTTTTAATCTGCATTACTTTGATTACCTGTTAAGTAAAAATTGTTCCCAAGCAACTTTAATTTCTCCTAAACAACAGGAATTATAAAGAAAAAGCTGTCAGGTTTTTTTTTTTTTTTTTT
>NW_016803312.1:625864-646630 GCF_001698545.2 Rhinopithecus bieti
TTTTTTTTTTTTTTTTTTTGGTATCATTATCAGTTTTAGTGAGGTGTTTATAGACCCTCCAATTACATTTAAGATTGGGTTGGTTTGTTTGAATAAATTTTCATGAACATCTGAGGTCAGCTCAGCATTTTAATGTCATCAATCAGAAATAATTGGCCTAATTATGGAATCCCAAATCACCATCAAGTTTGTGAAAGGAATTAGCTGTGGAAACACTTTGGTTTATTTATTTATTTATTTATTTATTTATTTTTAATAGGATTTTTTTCCCAACAGACTCTATCTCTGTCTTCCAGGCTGGAGTACAGTGGCATGATCACAACTCACTTTAGCCTCAACCTCCTGGGTTGTATCAAGTGATACTCCTGCCTCAGCCTCCCAAGTTGCTGGGACCACAGGCATGTGCCACCATACTTGGCTAATTTTTTCTATGTTTTGTGGAGATGGGGTCTCACCATGTTGCCCAGGCTGGTCTTGAACTCCTGGCCTCAAGCAGTCCTCTTGCCTCAGCCTCCCAAAGTGCTGGGATCATAAGCGCGGGCCACCATGTCTGGCCCACTTTGTTTTTAAACATATGTCAACCAAACTTATCTAGAAACTGGAAATTTTATTTAGCCATTAATGCAAACATTTCAGAAATTTTGCTGAATAGAGGGTAAATATAAACTAACCAAAAATTACTTATCCTCACCATCAAGAGGTAGCCACGTGAACTTATATTCATAGTTCCTTCTATTCTTTTTTAAGCATTTTTACATAGTCAACATGTTACATAGTCAAAATGTCTGGGACTTGGAGGTGACAAAGGAACAGAAACCAGCTGTCACAGTACGAGATTGTAAAGGGGCCCTATTTTCATCACATTAAAATTATAACACGAGCATTTTCTCAAGTTATTAAAAGTTCCTAAGAAAGGTTGTTTTAATAGGCACAAAATAATCCATGGTATGGATGTGCATGATTCTTTTGGTCATTTCCATTTTGTTGGCATTCATTTTATTTCAAGTTGGTTGATTTGTTTGGAGCATTAAACATGAAGATTGCTTGAGCTCAGGAGTTTGAGACCAGCCTGGCATGGTGGCACGTGCCTGTAGTCCCAGATCCTTGGGAGGCTGAGGTAGAAGGATCGTTTGAGCCCAGGAGGTAGAGCTTGCAGTGAACCGAGATCATGCCACTGCACTCCAGCCTGGGTGATAGAGCCAGACTGTCTCAAAAAATTTTTTTTAAAAAGAGAAAGTCTACCCACTAGCTCTTCTCTATGTTTGATGCTATTTGCAAACATGCAAACATGTTTGGTGAGGTAGTAACAGTCTAAAGCATTGTTCCATGTTTCTCTTCAGGACTGGTAAATTCAGTAAAAGTTATGCTCATCAGCAGCACATCTCTTTGGCTCTGTCTTGGGCACTGCTGCCCTTCAAGCTGCATGAAATAACTCACAACTGTAAGCGCCAGAAAGCTACAGACTGTACTATGAACAGAAGAAAAGGCAGAGTGTGGGAGTGGAGAGCTAGTGCATGAATCCAGCTTCTTCCCCCACATCATCCATGCAGAATACACATCCCATAGACCTGCCCTGTGGGAGCAGCCTGCAGTCATCCCACACCCTGCCTGGGAGTTTGCTCAATGTAGGAAGTAAACAGTAAGAAGCCCACTCAGACCACAGGCCCAAGCACAGACGAAAAGCTTACAATTTATCCCATTTGATTCCTGTGTGTATTCTTAATTTCAGAACCCAGAGGAGAGAATGGAGAGAATGGTATGATTTAGTTGAGTTATTCAACCTCATTCATGGAAATAACTCACAACTATAAGCACCAGAGAGCAACAGACTGTACTATGAACAGAAGAAAAGGAAGAGCGTGGGGGAGGAGAGCCAGTGAGTTAGTCCTTCAGGAAGATTGTCTTTTGGCAAATTCTTCTGGCTTTCCCAGACACGGCAAAAAGAAATTGCTTCATGGCAATTCTGTCCCTTTCCCCTTCTCTCCTCCTCCCCTAGATGCACAGAGAACTTCTCAAAATTCTGCCTTGATCATTTCTCCCTGGGAGAACAAATGTCAGCTTTCCCAATGTATTTATATATTATGATTTTTTAAAAATGAATAAAATTTAACCAAATTGTTCTGGCCATCACTGACCTGCTGCAAAAGTGTTGTAGTTCTTGAAATCATTACAGTTTATCTCATAATCAAGATAAAGCAGTTTGTTTTATTTTTACTATCAATATGGCTATTAGAAGAATAGTATGTATATGCCATGGAATACTATGCAGCCATAAAAAAGAATGAGTTCATGTTCTTTGCAGGGACATGGATGAAGCTGGAAGTCATTATTCTCGGCAAATTGGAACAAAATTCTATGCTTTGAGTCTGTTAATAAAAACGTTAAGAACAAGAACAAGAAGAAGAAGAAGAAGAAGACGAAGAGGAGGAGGAGGAGGAGGAGGAGNGAGGAGGAGGAGGAGGAGGAAAGGAGGTTGAAGAAAAAGAAGAAAGCAGAAATTAAGTGTGCCCTTGCTTCTAATACTGGAGACTAACTGGTGGCAAACAGACCTCTATTTCATATGTCAGAGGTAGAATGCACTTAGGAGTTTGAGCCTGTTCACAGGCAGGAGCCATAGTGGAGGACACATGGCAAATTCTGGGACCTTGGTTTTTCACGGCAGGACAAGCATGGCACCAGGCCACCCTGGCTGCTACTCTGTTCATACCACTCATTAAGATGAGGTGCTGGCCAGGCGCGGTGGCTTACGCCTGAAATCCCAACAGTTTGGGATGCCGAGGCAGGCAGATTGCTTGAGGTCAGGAGTTCAAGACCAGCCTGTCCAACATGGCAAAACCCTGTCTCTACTAAAAATACAAAGATTAGCAGGGCATGGTGGGGTGTACCCGTAATCCCAGCTACTCAGGAAGCTGAGGCGGGAGAATCACTTGAACCTAGGAGGAGAGGTTTCAGTGAGCCAAGATCATGCCACTGCACTCCAGCCTGGGCAATAGAGCGAGACTCCATCTCAAAAAGAAAAAAAAAAAAATAAGATGAGGTGCTTACCTGTGTCCCAATGGCTACCTGCTGCTACTTGACCTCTATAATCTCTACTGGAGAACCCCATTCTCCACCAGCGTCTCCTATCAGTGTGATCTTTAAGAAGACAGCCAACCACTGAGCTCCACAGAGATGCCAAGACCACCCCTCAGCACTACGTTCCTTGCTGTTTTGTTGAATAGAGTGTCCTTCAGGCTGTCTTGTGCAACATAGTTCTCTGGTGCAGTTTCCATGAAGAAACACCAGCCTTGGCTAGAGGAGCAGGCCACTTCTGCAAGGTCAGAGGGTTCGGGGACATATGGGGACCCAAGATTTTCGGGGACATCAATCCAGATGCTCATATCCTATACTTCAGGGTTTCATCCTTCCACTAGGTGACACAACAACGATTCCACTCAACTAGAATTTGAGACTGCCACCAGGTCACGTTGGATTTCTCATGTCTCTGAATCATCCAGAAAAGAACGGGGTTACTGTTCTGGCTAGGGTGATCCATTCTGATTTCCAAGGATAATTGGGTTGCTGTTACACAGTAGAGGGAAGGAAGGGATTGTCTGGAACACAGGCGATCCCTTAGGGTGTTTCTCAGTGCCAACACATCCTGTGATCAAAGTCCATTGAAAATTTTAACGACTCAATTCAGGTAGGACTGCTAAGGGGTCAGACCTTTCACAAATGAAGGCTTGGGTCATTCTATCAGGCAAAGAACCATGACCGGCTGAGGTGTTTACTGAGGGTAAAGGGAATATGGAATGGGTAGTGGGAGAAGGTAGCTGTCAATACCAGCTATGACCAGTTTCAGAAATGATGTCTGTAATTGTTATGAGCATTTCTTCCTTATTTTGGCGTATATGGTTTTTTTTTGTTTTGTTTGTTTTGTTTTTGGTTTTGTTTTTTGAGACAGTTTCACTCTTGTCGCCTGGGCTGCAATACAATGGCATGGCCTCAGCTCACTGCAACCTCCGCCTTCTGGGTTCAAGTGATTCTCCTGCCTCAGCCTCCCGAGTAGCTGGGATTACAGGCATGCACCACCATGGCCGACTAATTTTGTAGTTTTAGTAGAGACAGGGTTTCACCACATTGGCCAGGCTGGTCTCAAACTCCTGACCTCAGGTGATCCACCCGTGTCAGCTTCACAATGTGCTGGGATTATAGGCATGAGCCACCGCGCCTGGCCGCATATATTTGTATTCAGATATTTCATGTTCTTCCTTCTCTCTTCTCTTACCATCTAACATAAGATGTATTAATAATAGTTAATTTTATATAATAGTGTTTAAGATACAAGACATCAAAGCGAAAGAGTGAACATCACTCAAGAACTTGGCATCATCTTCTGGGAAAAGGGTTCATATGTTTTTGGTTCTACACAGGATGATTGTATCATGTGAGGCAGAAGTATGAGCTTGTCATTGTTTTTGTTTAGAGATTAAGTATGGCTTAAGGAAATGTTTACGGGTGTCAAGCTGACAAAGGGTGGATAGTGAGTTTCAGGGATCCATTTGGCCAGGTTACAGTCCCTTTAGTCAGTCAATCACTGAGCTAGGTATTGCTGTGAAGGTATTTTGCAGACGGGATTGTAAGTCCACAATCAGTTAACTCTAACTTAGGGATATTATCCTTGATAATTTGGGGGGCCTGATTCACTCGGTTAAAAGGCCATAAGAGCAGAACTGAGGTTTCCCTAAAGAAAAAGAAAGTCTGCCTCTGGACAGGCAGCTCCACATGGTGGCCTGCATTGTGGATTCAGTGCTCCCTAGAAGGCAGACTCAGGTGGAGATGAGCATACAGACATTGCACTGGGGAGTGTCATAGGGCTTAACAGCTGCTCAGAAGGATGGAGGGCAAGACTGGGCAAGAAGTGTGAATCTACCAGACTCTTATTATACCCCTTAGCCTCTCAAAAGAAGTGAGTTGTTGAAGAGAATCTATCTATCTATCCCAAAGTGCTGGGATTACAGGCTTGAGCCACCGCGCCCGGCCTCCATCTTTCTTTCTATTGAGACAGGGTTTTGCTGTGTCGCCGAGGCTGGAGTGCAGTGACATGATTGATCTTGGTTCACTACAGCCTCAACCTCCCAGGCTCAAGAAATCCTCCCACCCCAGCCTCCCAAGTAGCTGGAACTACAGGCATGCATCACCACACCTGGCTAATTTTTTTTTTTTTTTTTGGATTATAGAAATGAGATCTAACCATGTTTTCCAGGCTGGTCTTGAGCTCTTGGGCTTAAGCGATCCTCTCACCTAGGCCTCCCAAAGTGCTGGGATTACAGGCATAAGCCACACCTGGCCCTGCTGCCGAGAATTTACTTTGAGGTCCTGGCAAGTAGGTACATGCAAAGAATCCAATAAATCAGGCAAAAGAAGAAATGAAATAGGACACCTAAGTGAGTTTGAGATGATTTAGGATGACTACGTTTCTGTACACAGACTCCTATTCTCCCTTTAGAACATAATTCTTGGGGACAGTATTACCTCCAAGAGGCGGAAAGTGGTTCCTGAGGAGCAAAAAATCTTACTGTTTTTATACATAAAGCAGATGTACACATAGTACATAAGCAGATATGCAGTACATCTATGAGGCCAGGCACGGTGGCTCAAGCCTATAATCCCAGCACTTTGGGAGACAGAGGCGGGTGGTTCACCTCAGGTCAGGAGTTCGAGACCAGCCTGAGCAACATGGTGAAACGCCGCCTCTACTAAAAATACAAAAAATTAGCCAGGCGTGGTGGTGCATGCCTATAATCCCAGCTACTCCAGAGGCTGAGGCATGAGAATCGTTTGAACCCAGGATGCAGAGGTTGCAGTGAGCTGAGGTGGTACCACTGCACTCCAGCCTGAACAATAGAGCAAAACTCTGTTTCAAAAAATAAATAAATTTTTAAAGAAATGGGGTCTTACTCTGTTGCCCAAGCTGGTGTGCAGTGGCTATTTACAGGTGCAATCATGGTGCACAGTAGCTCCAAATTCGTAGGCTCCAGTGATCCTCCTGTCTCAGCCTCCTGGGTAGCTAGGACTATGGCTGTGTGCTATGGCACCTGGCTTCCCATTTTCCAGAAATGAGGAAACTGAGTCTGAAGGAGAAAGGAACCTTGCAAAAGTCATACAAAGGAGGCAGGTCCTCTGACTCCAGTTCTCCCAAAGAAGCTGGGAAGAGAGAACCTCTTGAAGTAGTAGAACAACCCAATTCAGTGTTGTCATCTTTTCTCCACGGGCCGGGCGCAGTGGCTCACGCCTGTAATCCCAGCACTTTGGGAAGCTAAAATGGGTGGATCACTTGCGGTCAGGAGTTTGAGACCAGCCTGGCCAACACGGTGAAACCCCATCTCTACTACTAAAAATACAAAAAAAATTAGCCGGGCTTGGAAGTGGGCACCTGTAATCTCAGCTACTTGGGAGGCTGAGGCAGGAGAATTGCTTGAACCCGGGAGGCAGAGGTTGCAGTAAGCTTTGAGATCGTGCCACTGCACCCCAACCTGAGCGACGAGAGAGAAACTCCATCTCAGAAATAAATAAATAAGAAGAAGAAGAATTCACATACCGAGCGGTTCCATTTTGGCTACTATGCAGCTTTGGATAGGCAAGGTTTAAACCCAACTCATTTCAATTTTATTTACACAGTTGTTTGAATTACTGCAACCCTAAAACTTGCTTAAATATTCTTGTTTTTTTCTTTTATTGTTTTCATTTTCTCTCTCTCTCTCTCTCTCTCTGATACTGGGTCCTGCTCTGTTGCCCAGGCTGAAGTGCAGTGGTGCCATCTCAGCTTGCTGCAACCTCAACCTCCTGGACTCAAGTGATCCTCTCACCTCAGCCTCCTGAGTAGCTGAGACTACAGGCACATGCCACCATGCCCAGCCAATGTTATTTATTTATTTATTTGTTTATTTATTTATTTAATTTACTGTAGAGATGAGGTCTCATTATGTTGCTCAGGCTGGCCTCAAACCCCTGGGTTCAAGTGATCCCCCCGCCTCAGCTTCCCAAAATACTGGGATCACAGGAATGAGCCACTGCACCCGGCCGTTCTCTTACCATAACTCAATATCTATTTGCATCTTTACTTTTATGAATAAATGTAGCTGCTTCTTGGTCAACCACAGAACACTAGATTTCTTTTTCCTCCTAAATGGCTGCAGTTCCTGTCAGATTCTCATCAGCTAACCTGCGTCTTTCTACTTTTTTTTTTAGAGACAGGATCTCATTCTGTTGTCCAGGCTGGAGTATAGTGGTGCAATCATAGCTCGCTGCAGCCTCAAACTCTTGGGCTCAAGGGATCCTCCCCTTGAACCTCCCAAAGTGCTGGGATTACAGGCATGAGCCACTGTGTCTTGTCTCTTTCCAAATTTCTGATGCAGCAATAGATAAATGCACCATGTATTATGGTGGTAAAATCTCATTCTGCCCTTCTCTCTCTTCAGATTTTCCTTAAGCCTCCTTGTCTTTATAATTACCTGCCTTCCAGCTCTCAGGACCTCAGTGCAAGGGGTTGCTTTAGAGACAAGCTTCAGAATTACAGGAAAGATTTTGTTTTTATCCCTCTCCCTCGCTTAACATCGACCAACTTAGGATGAGGCATTTTCCCAGGGTTTATTCCTCAGAAGCGGGCTTATCCCTGCAGTCCCTTGTGGGGTTCTGTCTGTGGCTGTTCTTCCTCTCTGGCTTCTCTTCTCCTGTCAAAGGGACAGATGGCGTGCTCAGTGGGGGAGGACTGGAGCAGATGTGAGCAGCTATCTTCAGGTTGTGGGGGAGCAGCACAAGGCCTGTCCCCAGGGAAGGCACGATGTGTCCTGCTCCTGCCTCCCAGCAGCTTCACTTTTAGCAAAGGGCAGTCTTGGTCTTCCTACAACCACTCTTCAAATGCCATTCCATGTGTGGAATTTTCCAGACTTGTGGAAAGATGATTCCCTTCTTGTTTCACGCTTGTCTTGCCTGTGCTGACCTTCATGGGACTCTGTATTTGGGAGAAGGGCATTGGATCTTTGTAAAATCATGTCGAAATCATCTGTCCACTTTTTCGTTTTTGAGACAGTCTTGCTCTGGTCACCCAGGCTGGAGTGCAGTGGCACAATCACAGCTCACCTCGCTGCAGCCTCAACCTCCCAGGCTCAAGAAATCCTCCCACCTCAGCCTCCCGAGTAGCTGGGACCACAGGCATGCACCACCATTTCCAGCTAATTTTAGTATTTTTTGTAGAGACGGGATCTCACTATGTTGCCCAGGTTGGTTTTGAACTCCTGGGCTCAAGCGATCCACCTGCCTCAGCCTCCCAAAGTGCTGGGATTACAGGCCTGAGCCACTGCAGCTTCTGTCCACTCTTATACTGTGTCTTTTTAAGCAACTCCAAATCCCATGACTATTTAAATCATTGGAGTGGAGCGCATTTTCTTTTTGGTTGCTTAATGAGTTGTCTTTAACTCAACTTCAACACTAAGAAGACTTCACTTACTAATCCTTCATCCATAGTCCCCTCTCCTCCCTCCATTCATCCTCTTTCTCCGTATAATATCCTTCCCTGCACTTATTTTTTTCAGTCTTCAAAGCTCTTTGAAATGTGTTATCTAGTCACCAAAAGCTATTTGGGGACACCTACCCACAAATCCTGGTGTCACGTTGTAACCATAAACTTTGCCGTTTCGTATCATAAACTCTGTAACTAACTGATCTGCACAAACACGGTTTTCTATCCCCTTCCCGTCCCACCAGGTGGGGGGGCTGAAACCACCCCGCCCCCCCCCCCCCCCCCACTGAGGATTAAATCTGTGACTCTGCTTTTCTTTCTCTGCCAAACACTCAGTTCTTGCTATCGAGCCTCCTATTCTTCTCGAGTTCCTGGTTCTTTACAGATTAGCCCTTCCTTCCTCCGTAATAGAAGCTTTGGAGACAGGAAAAATAGCAGCTTCCTGTTCTGCCTGTTTATTATGTTTAATTAACTCCTCTATGGCGATCTCTATTTTTTATTGGCTAGGATTAACGTTCATAGTTGAAAACTTAGTTTTCAGCGAAGGTTGGATTCTAGAATGTTTACCATATTAGGTCTGGCTTTTGTGATTTACCCCACAAAATAAAGACTCATTTCTGTGACTCAGAAGGCAGCTCATAAGTGGCAATGTATTGTGAAGTCGGGTGCAAAAAACACTAAGGTTCCCACTATGGGAGGGAAAGGGCAGATCGGTCACTGATGAGGTCTGTGACGGGTGTGTGTGTGTGAGAAGCAAAAAGAGAAAACTATGCTAGGCAAGTTAAGTTTTACACCATGTAAAAATGTAGACTGCAGGCTGGGCATGGTGGTACACGCCTGTAATCCTAGCAATTTGGGAAGTCTAGGCTAGAGGATTACTTGAGCCCAGGAGTTCAAGACCAGCCTGGGCAACGTGGTGAAAGCCCATCTCTATTTTTTAAAAAATACAAAAATTAGTTGGACATGGTGGTGCATGCATGTAGTCCCAGCTACTCGGGAGGCTGAGGCGGGAGGATCACTTGACAGTGAGCAGTGATCGTGGCACTGCACTCCAGCCTGGGTGACAGACTGAGACCCTGACTCAAAAAAAATAAAAAATAAAAAAAAAGTAGAGTCTAATACACAAGAATCTTTATGCTTTTGGGACTGTCTTCAACTGGTGGGAAGTAAGAATGAAAGAAGTGAGTGGCCACCACATTCTGAGTTGCTGGTTTTCCTGCTGCGTGTCTTTCTTGTGCTTATTTACATGGGAAATATGCTCAAAGTGCCTCACAGAAAGTCTAGTCTTCTGGAAAGTTCTTCTTTACTGCATGATCTCAGCTAACTACAGCCTCAACTTCCTGGACTCAGGGGATCTTCCCACCTCAGCCCCCTGAGTAGCTGAGTCTACGGGCATGTGCCATCATGCACAGCTAATTTTGTTTATTTTTTGTAGAAATTAGATCTCATTATGTTGCCCAGGCTGGTCTCAAACCCCCGGGTTCAAGCGAGCCTCCTGCCTCAGCCTCCCAGAGTGCTGGGAGTACAGGGATGAGCCACGGCGCCTGGCTGTTCTCTTATCATAACTCAATATCTATCTGCATCTTCACTTTTATGCATGAATGCAGCTGCTCCTTGCCTGTGGCAATGATAACAGCCACAGTCCGTGGGCAATGGGAAGTTCAGTAGATGCCACCTCACCCCCAACCTCTGTTCTCCAACTGCATAGTCACATTCTTTCTGTTGTAAATAGGAAAAGCCCAATTCCAAATTGCTTAAGGAAAACCAAAAGGAGTTTATTGACTCACGACATGAAAATCCAAGGGGGAACTAGCTTCAGATCCTGGCTGGATTCAGGGGCTCATCTCCCTCTCTCCGTCTCCTCCTTCTGCTTTCCTCTATTTGCAGTTCATTGCTTATATTCTTACCTCATGGTGGCAAGAGGGCTGCCAGCACCTGGCCAGCTTTTATCCTCTCCTCTCATCAATTCCAGTTGGAAAAGCCTGCCTCTCTCTTAAGATTTCCAAAAAAGAAAGACTCTGGAATTGAGTCTGATTTTGACTGAATCATACTCCCACGCCTGAAATGTGCCTGAAGACAGAGGGAGGTGTGCACGCTAATTGGCCAGACCTGGATCACATGCCCACCCTTAGAGCCAGCCCTAAGCCACCTGGGCTGGGAGGAAAGCGAAGGTGGATCCTTTAGGGAAATATGGGTTCTATTACCAAATCAAAAGGAATTGGATGCTATGCAAGCAAAACAATAAATGTACACCATACCCAAACCACAACTGCAGCTGCCCTATGGAGTAGCAGTTGAACAGTTTGTTCTGACGTATGCAGATTTGTTTCAGAACTTTTGAGACAGATTTGAAATTCAATTCACCCAGTTAAAGTCTCTCCCATCCTCCCTCCTGGGTGGCTAGCCCCATTTCTGCCTGTTTGTGACTCATGTATAACTTCTCCTCTCTAAGTACTATTTCCATCTCTCCCAGATTTTAAAACATTTTATACTTATGCAAACTTTAGGGAAAAAAAAGCTAGGCCATAAATGTATTTGTGGCGTGGGTGTGAATGTTTGGGGGGCAAATGTTAATGGTAATGATTTGGACGTTCATAGTTAAGACACACTGTAGTTGCGCCAGGTGTGGTGGCTCACGCCTGTATTCCTAGCATTTTGGGAGGCTAACGCAGGTGGAACACGAGGTCAGGAAATCAAGACCATATTGGCTAACATGGTGAAACCCCGTCTCTACTAAAAATACAAAAAATTAGCCGGATGTGGTGGTGGGCACCTGTAGTCCCAACTACTCGGGAGGCTGAGGCAAGAGAATGGCATGAACCCAGGAGGCAGAGTTTGCAGTGAGCCGAGATGACGCCACTGCACTCCAGCCTGGGTGACAGAGTGAGACTCCATCTCAAAAAAAAAAAAAAAAAAGACACTTTAGCAATCACATTGAAGATTCCGTCCTTCCCAAGTAACTGCTCTAGACTTCAGGTCTTAGCCAAGGCTTTACATAAAGTTTCAAGGACAGTAAGAAAATTAAAAGCTTTATTTTTTTCCCCTATATTCCCGCTTCAATTTGTAACACATTTTGGATAATGATATTTATAAAAGAACCAATTCCAGATTACATTTCACTCTTTGTGGCCTTGCTAAGGAGGCAATCATTCTCATGTTTTGACAACTTAGCTGTTTTGGAAAACGTGGATTTGTACATATGTTAACACTGAAGACTCTAGATTGTGGTGCTAATGTCTTTGTCCCTCTTGACTTTCGTGCCAACCCTCAGCCTGCACTTTACTAACAAATAAAAAATAGCCTAGGCACGGTAGTTCACACCTGTAATCCCAGCACTTTGGGAGGCTGAGGTGGGCCGAAAGTCTGAGATCAGGAGTTCAAGACCAGCCTGGCCAACTTGGTGAAACCTCATCACTACTAAAAATACAAAAATTAGCTGGGTGTGGTGGCAGGAGCTTGTAATTCCTTCCAGCTACTTGGGAGGCTGAGGCAGGAGAACTACTTGAACCCAGGAGGTGGAGGTTGAAGTGAGCTGAGATTGCACCACTGCACTTCAGCCTGGGCAACAGAGCGAGACTCTGTTTCAAAAAAAATAAAAAATACAAGTTAAAAAAAAAAAAAGAAAAGAAAAGTAAAGCCTGGCTATTCTTTCAGCCCTGGTCTTACCTGGGGCTCCCCCTTCACAGACCTAGGAGAGGAGCTCCGAGACTACTGATTTCCACCCTCCTGCAATCAAGGAGGCATCAATTTCCTTCATTCCTGGCACCCAGGAGTTTCAGGAATAATAGCTTAGAAAGAATCCTTTTTGGCCGGGGCACGGTGCTCAAGCCTGTAATCCCAGCCACTTGAGGCTGAGACGGCCAGATTCACGAGGGTCAGGAATCGAGACCATCCTGGCTAAGCCCAGTGAACCCCTCTCTACTATAAAAATACAAAAAACTAGCCGGTGCGACGGTGCAGTGCCGTGAGTCCAGCTACTCGGTGAGGCGAGGCAGGAGAATGGCGTAAACCGGGAGGGGTGGGGGAAGGGCTGCCAGGACTGAGATCACGCCACTGCACTCCAGCTGGGGTGACAGAGCCAAGACTTGTCTCCAAAAAAAAAAAGAAAGAAAGAAAGGAATCCTTTTTTTTTTTTTTTTTTTGAGACAGTAGTCTCATTCACCCAGGCTGGAGTGCAATGGCGTGATCTCAGCTCACCGCAACCTCCACCTCCTGGATTCAAGCAATTCTCCTGCCTCAGCCTCCAGAGTAGCTGCGACTACAGGTGCGAGCCACCACGTCTGGCTAAATTTTTTGTATTTTTAGTAGAGATGGGTTTCATCATTTTGATCAGGCTGGTCTCAAACTCCTGACCTCAACTGATCTGCCCACCTCAGCCTCCCAAAGTGCTGGGATTACAGGCATGAGCCACCATGCCCAGCCAGGAACCATACATTTTTATGCTCCTGTTTGATGCTCTCCCATCGAGGTCCTGGGAGTCAGCTGTTGGTTGGTACAAAGTGGGAACCCAGGCTCTTCCATCTGACTTATACCCCATTCCCTTCTTTTTCAGGGACCTCTGCCTTCAGACTACATTCCCCTAGGTCCCTCTCTCCCATCATCCTTCTTGCCAGGACAAACGATTGTCTTCAGGGAAATATACCCTAGACCACTTCCCATAGATCTGCCAACACCCTCACCCAAAGGAAGGTCAGACTCTCGGGAGGAGGGTCTGGGCAGATGGGTTGAAGGAGGCATTGCCTATGTCTTAAAGAGTGGTGAATCAAAAATATTTATTTGAAAGAAAATACTTTTAATTGGACAAAATGTTGCTGTTATATAACACTTTTTTAAAAATAGAGTAGAAAGAATTATTCCTGAATAAGGTGATACATGCACCAACAGTTAGTTTTCCACGTGACAATTTACATTTGGTCTGAATTGTTTCTTATAATGAAGTCTATTTATAACAGCCAATAGGTATGTCAGTGGCATTACTGAAGGTCAACTGTGGGCCGGGCACAGTGGCTCATGCCTGTAATCCCAGTATTTCGGGAGGCCGAGCTGGGCGGGTGACTTGAGCTCCGGAGTTTGAGATCAGCCTGGCCAACAGGGTGAAACCCCGTCTCTACTAAAAATACAAAAAATTAGCCAGGCCCCTGGTGGCACATGCCTGTAATCCCAGCTACTTAGGAGGCCAAGGTGGGAGAATCGCTGGAACCCGGGAGGCGGAGGTTGCAGTGAGCCAAGATTGCACTAGTGCACTCCAGTCTGGGAGACAGAGCAAGACTCCGTCTCAAAAAAAAAAAAAAAAAAAAAAAAAAGAAAATGAAAAAGACAGTAAACTTTGGGCAGGGCATTGTTGAGATCTTGAGGAAGCCATAGAGATGGAGAAAAAGATGATCCCTTTATGAGGTTGGCAGTAGGGAAGAAAAGACCTTGATGTCAAAGATACCAAAGTCATATTTTCAGATATACTGTTTTGAGTTTATTATTATTATTTAAAATTGGGGTTTCACTCTCTCACCCAGGCTGGAGTGCAGTGGTACGATCATAGCTTACTGCAGCCTTGAACTCCTGGGCTCCAGTGATCCTCCTGCCCCAGCCTCCTGGGTTGCTGGGAATACAGGCACGCGCCACCACATCTGGCTAATGTTTAAACTTTTTCATAGAGACACGTCTCGTTATGTTGCCTAGGCTGGTCTCAAACTCCTGACCTCAAGGAATCCTCCTGCCTTGGCCTCCCAAAGTGCTGGGATTACAGGAATGAGCACCTGGTTCTTTTGACTTTATTTTAAATGACTGAGGGATGCCCGCTTTTAAGGAGAAGAGTCTAGAGAGCTATTGCAAACACAAAACTTTATGCTAAATACTGATGTCAGAACCCAAGAATAGTGTACTTTCAGAGGTCAAAAGTTTATGCAAACATTCCCAGATAGCAGTGCTGGATGTTATGGTTTTTGAGCATCAGAGACAGAACGCCAATGTAGACCCCACCTCGGTTTAGAATCTGGCTAGATATCTTTTCTATACGTGGTCTAACCTACGTGTATAAAGCAGTTATTTCCAGCAAGTGGCAACCTGTAATGACACTAACTGTACAAAGCAGTTAATGCATGGAATGAACCTTATCTGCCAGAGATCACGGAGAGCTATGGAGGTCACAGCACAGGTGTGACTTGAAGGACGAGAAGGAATGGGGAAGGCAGACCAGGAAGAAGGGGGACATTGGCAAAGATCCTAAGTGGAAAATCTCAAGGTCAATTCAGGGCTCAAGATGTGCTGCCTGCTTATCTGAAGTGGCCTCTCTGGGATAAGCTCAGACTAAAGAGGGTCTTGGGTTACCTTTTTAAACTTTGGGCCCATAATGAGGACTCAAGAAATACTTGCTCAGTTGTTAATCCAATGTAGCGGTGGTATTTTTTTTTTAGAAGTCCTGCTCTTTCATCCAGGCTGGAGTGCAGTGGCACAATCTCCATTCAGTGAAACCTCAATCTCCCAGGCTCAAGTGATCCTCCTGCCTCGGCCTCCTGAGTGGCTGGGACCACAGACATGCACCACTATGCCCAGGTAATTTTCGTAAAGATGGGGTCCATCTGTGTTGCCCAGGGTGGTCTTGAGCTCAGAGGTATGTGTAGATAAACTGAAACGAAGTATTCCTTCAAGGTCAGACATGATCTTCCCCTTCGGCTGAAGCTATTGAGCATCTACTCTGTGCCAAACATTTTTTCTAGGTGCTGGGAATATGGCAGAGAGTGAGACAAAAGCCCTGCCCTCATGGAGCTGATATTTTAGTACGAGTCGGGGAAGCAGACTGCAAGAAGCTGAATAAATGAAGAGCATCTTAGACAGTGAGATTGTTAGGAAGACCATAGAATGATATCATATAACCGGGAGGAGGAGGGTTACTTTAGATAGGGTGGCCAGGAGGATTTTCTTTTTTTTTTTTTTTTTTTTTTTTTTTTTTTTTTTTGAGACAGAGTCACACTCTGTCACCCATGCTGGAGTGCAGTGGTGCGATCATAACTTACTGCGGCCTCAAACTCCTGGGCTCAAGGGATCCTCCCACCTTAGCCTCCCAAGTAACTGGGACCACAGGTGCAAGCTACTGTGTCTGGCTAATTAAAACCCTATTTTTCTTTTTTTTTTCTTTTTTTTTTTTTTTTTTTTTTTTTTTTTTTTTTTTTTTTTTTTTTTTTTTTTGTAGAGAGGAGGTCTCGCTTTGTTTCCCAGGCTGTTCTCAAACTCCTGGGCTCAAGTGATCCTCCTTCCCCAGGCCTCCCAAATTTTACAAAAGTGACATAATCAAACTAAAGGTCTGAAGGAATATTGGACTCATAAGTACCCCTACTACTACACACAAGGGCTCAAGAGGACCTTTAGTGCCAGAGCACACCTTTATTGTCGGGTCTGGAGGTACCTCCTCTAGGGCAGATGCTAAAAGAGCCTGTTCCTCCCTTCTGCATAGGTAGCCAGTATCACCCAGACTAGCTGGGCGACCTTTGGCTGCTCCATCATCCTGCTCTAATTTTCTACTTTCTTACTTGAGAAATGGTGGGAACGGGCCAGTTCCTTCAAATTCTTTTGAGTTCTAGCATTCTGGGATTCCATGATTCCTATCATTGCTTTTCGTTTTCAGAAATGCAGGAAAGGCTGGGCTCAGTGGCTCACACCTGTAATCCCAGTACTTTGAGAGGCTGAGGTGGGCAGATCACCTGAGGTCAGGAGTTCGGGACAAGCCTGGCCAACATGGTGAAACCCTGTCTCTACTAAAAATACAAAAAGTAGCTGGGCATGGTGGCGCATGTCTGTAATTCCAGCTGCTCAGGAGGCTGAGGCAGGAAAATCACTTGAACCCAGGAGGCGGAGGTTTCAGTGAGCCGTGATCGTGCCATTGCACTCCAGTCTGGGTGACAAGCGTAAGACTCTGTTTTGAAAGAAAGAAGAAAGGAAGAAAAGAGAGAGAGAGAGAGAGAGAGAGAGAGAGAGAGAGAAAAGAAAGAAAGAAAGAAAGAAAGAAAGAAAGAAAGAAAGAAAGAAAGAGAAAGAGAAAGAAAGGAGGGAGGGAGGGAGGGAGGGAGCAGGGGAGGGAGGGAAGAGAAAGAAAGAAAGAAGAAAGAAAGAAAGAGAGGAGAAAGAGAAAGAGAGAAAGAAAGAAGAAAGAAAGAAAGAAAGAAAGAAAGAAAGAAAGAAAGAAAGAAAGAAAGAAAGAAAGAAAAGAAAAGAAAAGAAAAAAGAAAAGAAAAGAAAAGAAAAGAAAAGAAAAGAAAAGAAAGAAAGAAAGAAAGAAAGAGAGAGAGAGAAAGAAAGGCAGGCAGGCAAGAAAGATACTAGAGTCATCATAAAGGGCCAACGGGGTATATGTAGTTGTCTTGGTACCTAGAACTGGGGTTCTAGTGGTTGCATAGACAAGATGCAATATGCAACCACTAGACTCAGAGGCTCTGGGAAGATAGGAGCTGGCATTCAGAATCAGTGCCTGCTTCTTCCCTGTGCCATCTTGTGCTCCAGACACTGGATTTTTTCCCCCTTTTTAATGACATTTCCAGACTTCCTCACAGCTAGGCTTCTGGGTAGGAGTTGGGTTCTGCCAAGTGGATGCTCTTGGTAGAGATTTGGAAAGCAAAGAGAGACAAGACTGTCTCCCTGCTGCAGGATGTGCTGGGTTTTTCTGCAGGGTTAGCTTCCCTGTGTCTAGTTACTGGCAGGGAGGGTTGCAGGAGCCTGGCTTCCTGATCCCTGGCCACAGCAAGAGTGCAGGCTCCTAAATGAAACCTCTGCAGGCCGGGCGCCCTGGCTCACGCCTGTAATCCCAGCACTTTGGGAGGCCAAGGTGGGTGGATCCCTTGAGGCCAGGAGTTCAAGACCAGCTTGGGAAACACGGTGAAACCCCCATCTCTACTAAAAATGCCAAAAAATTAGCCAGCAATGGTGGCATGCGCCTGTAGTCCCAGCTACTCAGGAAGCTGAAGCAGGAGAACCACTTGAATCCAGGAGGCAGAGGCTGCAGTGAGCCAAGATCACACCACTGAACTCTAGCCTGGGTAACAGAGCGAGACTCCATCAAGAAAAGAAAAGAGAAGAGAAGAGAAGAGAAGAGAAGAGAAGAGAAGAGAAGAGAAGAGAAGAGAAGAGAAGAGAAGAGAAGAAAAACGAAACTTCTGAAGCTCAACCCAGTTTCCCAGCCTTCCTGACTGGGGCACAGGAGCAGCACCCCAGGATCCCAGGAGAGGGAGCTGTTCTGGAAGATTTTCCTAGAGCTCCTCCTCTGTCCCCTTCGCAGATTTTTGTAAGCACCTAATTCCCTGTAGAATGTGTAAGAAGCTAGAGAGGTTTCTCTTTCCATCACGTGAGCCCTTACTGACGGAGGTGCTACCCTATGTTCAGAAAAAGCAAAATCTCTTTCAGACTGTGGTGATTTAAGTTTTAAATGTACTAGCCAGGTGTAGTGGCTCACATCTGTAATCCGAGAACTTTGGAAGGCTGATGCAGGAGGATCACTTGAGCCCAGAAGTTTGAGACCAGCACAAGCAACATAGTAAGACACCACCCTACAAAAAATTTTAAAAATTTAGCCAGGCATGGTGGAGTAGTCCCAGCAACTGCAGAGGCTAAGGTGGGAGGATTGCTTGAGCCCAGAAGTTCAAGGCTGCAGTCAGCTATGATTGCACCACTGTACCCCAACCTGGGCAACAAAGCAAGACCCCATCTCAAAAAAAAAAAAAAGTTACTACTTACAACTTTATTTCCAAATCAGTAGAAGACTCACAGTTCCCAGGAACTGGAGCTCCTTACATGAAGGACCTCTGCTTACCCCAAGACTCTCAGGAATACAATTGTCCTTCAGCAAAAGTATAAATGGGCTTCAGGTATATTTAGATTGGTACTATTTGCCCTACATTCAAACACATTACTGGGCAGAGGGGTTAACAACCAGCATTTATCAAATTAAATGAGAAATGCCATTGACTTACAAATAAACATTCGAGACAGAAAATCCATTTGTAAAACCAAGGACTCAAATTTGTACATAAAACCAGACCTTTCAAGGATTATGAGGGACTGATTATTTTTCTCTCCTCTTTCTTTTTTGAGGAAAACCATTGGTTTTCACCTCGTGCTTCCCAACAGGAAAGTAGGAAGTCTGGGCCGATTTTTATTATTTTGTTGTTGTTGTTTTGTCTCCTTTTTGGCTTACTTTCTGAAGATTTTATTAATAGAAGAATACAACCATAAAATATTAACTGACATTTTTATGAAACTTTAAAATATACCGATGAAGTTCCTCGTATCCACTGAAGTCTCAGGCTAAAGGAAAGATAGTAGGCCAGGTCTGGCGGTTCACACCTCTAATCCCAGAGTTTTGGGAGGCCAAGGAAGGAGGATTGCTTGAGGCCACAAGTTCAAGTCCAGCCTGGGCAAAATAGGAGCACTCTCATCTCCACAATTTTTTTTTTAATTAGCTGGGTGTGGTGGCACACACCTATACTCCCAGTTACTTAGGAGGTTGAAGTAGGAGGATCGCTTGAGCCCAAGAGTTTGAGGTTATAGTGAGTTATGATTATACCACTGCACTCCAGCCTGGGTGACAGAGTGAGACCTGTCTCAAAAAAGGGGTGGGGGAGAAGCTAGTAGAAAGTGACACCAGCAGCCAAAGCACTCCTGGTTAAGACTCATTTTATACAAAAATGGCTCTCCTAGGGCCATATGTATTCAAAGCAAATGCATCTAAACGTATTGTATAATTTGCCCAGAAAAGTCATCTCTTCACCCTCATTTCCATTTTTATGGGAACACTAATGAAGGATTCTCTTTGTTTAGTGATTAAACAGGACTAGGATATTAAGAGAAAGGTTCTGACAGTAGGCAGCTTTGATTCAAAAGCATTATAATTGAGAAGAAATGAAGAGAAAGCAAAATAAAAGAATAAGAAGGTACCATTCAAAGATCGAACTTGAAAATTAATGGGAGATTAGCGGAATTTCTGCAACTTTCCCCCTGGTACAGCTACAGTCAGCCACACAAAAGTTCAACTGATGCTAATTACCTTTTCCATTTTCTCCATTGTCTTCCTCTCTTTTCCTTAACTCTTTTAAGTTTTCTATTAAAAAACAAACAAACAAAAAAAACCACATTTCTATTCTCTGCCTTGCTTCATGTCCCTTTCTGCATTTCTGAAGGTAGACGCAGTAGTCACAGATAGACATTTTCCAGCAAGAACATGGAAGCTTACTGTCTTGCCTTGCACTTTTTGTCTATATGACAGTAAATTCAATGGGTTAACTGGCTGGGCATGGTGGCTCACACCTGTAATCCCACCACTTTGGGAGGCCACAGCGGGTGGATCATTTGAGGTCAGTAGTTCGAGACCAGCCTGACCAACATGGTGAAACCCTATCTCTACAAAAAATACAAAAAATTGGCCGGGCGTGGTGGAACGTGCCTGTAATCCCAATTACTCAGGAGACAGAGGCAGGAGAATAGTTGGAGCCCGGGAAATGGAGGTTGCAATGAGCTGAGATTGTGCCACTGCACTCCAGCCTGGGTGACAGAACAAGACACCATCTCAAAAAATAAAATAAAAAATAAATTTTAAAAATGCAATGGGTCAGCAAAGAATAGAGCTGGAAACTTCTACTTGCTCTAATGGAACGGGCTTGCCAAAAGACCATATTGACTTAAAATGAATTGCTGAGCAACTCAATTCTCCATTAGCCACTAGCCTCTGAATACTCTTTCCAAAAGCCAAACCTATTGATCAAGCGCCTGGGATGTGTCCCAGATTCTTTGAGTTATTAGAGGATGCACAAAGTAGAACTCTAAGACAGGGGATCTGAAATCACAGGACCAAATGGCATAATCTGAAATTCAATCCTGCAGGCTGATGTACACTCTCAGCATCTCCCAAATAATTCAGAATTATTTCCTGAATAAGATAGGCGATTTCCTGGGACAGGCGCAGTGGCTCACACCTGTAATCCCAGAACTTTGGGAGGCTGAGGTGGGTGGATCACTTGAAGTCAGGAGCTGGAGACCCGCCTGGCCAACATGCGGAAACCCCATCTCTACTAAAAATACAAAAAAAATAGCTGGGTGTGGTGGCGCACGCCTGTAATGCCAGCTACTAGGGAGGCTGAGGCAGGAGAATCTCTTGAACCTGGAAGGTGGAGGTTGCAGTGAGCTGAGATCACCGCACTGCACTTCAGCCTGGGTGACAGAGTGAGACTCCATCAGAAAAGAAAAGAAAAGAAAAGAAAAGAAAAGAAAAGAAAAAGAAAAGAAAAGAA
>NW_016803312.1:648180-652957 GCF_001698545.2 Rhinopithecus bieti
AAAAAAAAAAAAAAAAAAAAAAAAAAAATCTACCACATGGGACCAATATCAGGAAAGATTTCAATAGAATAAATAATCTTGGGCTAAGAAACCTTGACACAGGGCCCCTGAAATCAAGGTCTCTGGAAAATTCAGACAGGAAAATTTCTGTATATGGCATGACTTTTTTTTCTTCTTTTTCTTTTTTTCTTTTCTTTTTTCTTTTTTTTTTTTTGGCACAGGCCTAGAAAATTGAAATCAAATGCTGCACAGTTAAGCAACTTCTAAGCAATTTCAAATTTCAAAGCCAGAGTACAGTCATAATTCATCTCTAGTCAAACAATGTGAGATTTTAGTAAGAGCAACAGGAAAAGTTCTAGAGGGAAAGAACACTGCTAACTTCCATTGTTCTGCAAATACTCCTCCACAAGTCATTTTTTTCCCCTTAGTTACTGAGTGGGTGTCTGATGATCATGATCGGAACATGAGAAAAGGTAAACCATATTTTTTTATTCCTGTAAAGGATAAGTGTGATTATTTAATTCTTACATAATTCTGGCTACGTGATATGCAAGTATGTTTGTTTGAGTGATGTAGCAGAATCTGTGTTCCTTACAGCCTCCCACCCAGGTAACTGGAAAATACCCGGGTGATGAGATAATGCTCCCTGGGGTCCCAGCCCTGTTTTTGGCTTTGAGACTGGCCTGCAGAATGTACTGTGCAAATTGTTTAACCTCTTTCTGTTTCATAAGGGCATCTGCAAAATGGGATGGGAGCGGTGTTTCTGAAACTATTTAGATAAGACTCAGTGTTGCTATGAGGGTACATAAACTTCTAAAGTTCCAATTCGTCCTGGGAAGTATTGTTATACATGATAATAACAACCACGCCCATCAGACCTGAGCATCTCGCAGGGGTGTCCAAGGGAGAGAATACAGTCATGGGTTCTTCGTTTCTATTTTTGGTTGAGCCAGTAAAGCCCCTTCCTCATCCCTCTTTTCCACTTATCACTAGAGATGGAATTAAAAACGATGGCTTTAGGCTGCTAAAAGTCTAAAACAAAACAGAACAACAGAAACAGCAACAACAACAACAAAATAAGGCAGGTTGGACAAGCTTGATACAGTTAAGATTGTGAACCCCACTTGATTCAGTTTATTAAGATTTCTTCCACCCTGAAACGTTCTGGAACTCTCTATTAAGATCACAAACACCAGTGTTTTGAGTAAACAATAAGACTTAGAAAAATGGCATAGAATGGGATTTTTTTCTATTTTAAATATTTCTGTCAGAAATAATTATAGACTTATAAAAAATTACAAAAATAGTACAGAGAGGTCACATATACCCTTCCCCAGCTTCCCCAATTGTAACATCTTATAAAACTGTAGTACACTGTCAAAGCCAGGAAATGAACACTGGCACCATAGTATTCACTAGATTCGAACCTCACTGGGATTAGAGCAGGTTGTTCAAACAATTTGGACACTCCTAGAGGTAATTTGAATCATTTGCATAAAATTTATTCTCAGAAGTAACATAGTATAGGGAATTTGCACTTATCAGATCTTTGTATTTTGGGCAAGTTGTTTAATGGCACCCAGCCTCGGTTTGTTCATCTGTGAAATGGAAATAATGATACCTACTAAATAAGTTGTTATGAGGAAATAGCTCCAGTTCAGTGAGTGCCATATATTAGGAACCCCTAAATACTAGTTTTCTTCATCCCTTGTTAAGATCATACTTTATTATTATTTTGTATTTTATAAAGGTTTATTCTAAATAGCCAGTATGATTGACCATAGCCCCAGGAAAAACAGTCTCAACGGCTCCTGAGAAAGTGCACCCGAGGCAGTTAAAAATTACAGTTTGGTTTTATACATTTTAGGAAAGCAAGAGTTACAGGCAAATATATAAATCAATAATGCATGGAAAGTATACAATGATTTGGTCCAAAAAGGAGAGAGATCTTGAAGCAGGGGTTCACAGAAGACCACACTTTATATCTCAGAGTTTTACAGGAGACCTAGGTGCTTTCCTAATAATCAACCTGTTTCTTTTCTTTTTTTTTTTTGAGACAAAGTCTCACACTGTCACCTAGGCAAAAGTGCAATGGCTATTCACAGGCAAAATCATAGCTCACAGCAACCTCGACTTCCTGGGCCCAAGCAATCCTCCTGCCTCAGCCTCCTGAGAAGCTGGGACTACAAGTGCATGCCATTGCACCCAGCTAATTTATCTATTATAGCTTATATGTATTGATATCATTATCCATACTATATATATTATATATCTATATTACTTATATATATATATCATATTTTTTTTTTTGTTTTTTTTTTTTTTTTTTTTTTTTTTTTTTTTTTTTGCAGAGCCACGAGCTGTTGCTCAGGCTGGTCTCAAACTCCTGGGCTCAAGTGATCCTCCTGCCTCAGCCTCCCAAAGTGCTAGGATTAAAATGAATTTGCTGTCCCCCAAAAGCATGAAGTGGCCATACCTGACCTCAACCTGGTTCTTGATTATGACTACTACATATTACAATTATTATTTTGCTCAGACTGGTCCTGTCTCTTATAACCTACATCCCTGTCAAAGGCGCTTCCTCATGGATGTGAAGTCAGAAGTGTCGACTCTGTTTGACCTTCGTACCGCTTCTCTTAGAAGCAGCCCCCTACTCTCAAAAAATGACTTAAAAACCTCAAGAGCACCACACTCCATGAAGCCATCTTTCTGCCCTGGACTCTCTGTGTCCCTGCAGGCTGGCATTCAAGCTGGAGTTGAGAGTTGAGCTAGACTGTCATACCATTCATTTCTTTTCTCTGGCTCTCAGGTGGCCCCTGGAACCACGTCAAGGCTTTGATGCAGGAGTCAGAAGAAGGAGGAAATCCAGTAGTCCTTATTTCTTTCTGCCTTCCTGACTGCTGTCACCCTGTGCAGGTATGCGATTTGTGCAAATTGCAGCACTGGTCCTAAGGGTGACTATAAAACCCATATGGGCTTCTGTACATCCTAGTTTTTCTCATGTCTTACAGTCATTTGTCTTTTATAAGCCAACTGGGCAAGTGCCATCCTTCATTCTTTTTTTGGTACAGTGCCTGCCATGTCTTAATGCTCAATTAATGAAATTACAGTAATAACCCTCCTTCTGGCCTGGTGTTCTGGAAGCAGTGTGGGGTGGATGACGGGTCTGGAGTGGATCTTCCTAGGTCCCCAGTGGAAATCAGAAGATCACCACATCACTAGTTGGAAGAGAAGGTGGAGAGGGACATGAAGGTTGTGTGGAAGGCATACAGACAGGAGTGGGTTGAGAGAAAGAAAAGTTGAGGTTGGGATGGAGGGGGTCCCTAGGCTCAAGGAAACTCTAGAGGTTTTTTTTGTTTTGTGTGTAGTTTTTTTGGTGCTCCAGTTTTGTTTTGTTGTTTTGTTTTTTTGTTTGTTTTTGAGACAGGGTCTCATTCTGTCATCCAGGCTGGAGTGCAGTGGCACCATCTTGACTCACTGCAACCTCCCCCCTCCCAGGTTCAAGCGATCCTCCCACCTCAGCCTCCTGAGTAGCTGGGACCACAGGCGTGCGCCACCGTGCCTGGCTAATTTTTTGTATTTTTGGTAGAGACAGGTTTCACCATGTTGTCCCAGCTGGTCTCTTAACTCCTGAACTCAGGCCATCCACCTGCCTCAGCCTCCCAAAGTGTTGGGACTACAGACATGAACCATCACACCCAGCCAAGTCTGGAGGTTTTTGTGAAGAGTTTCAATTTTAGGGTCAGACTGACGTTTTTATTAGAATCTCGGCTCTGCCACTGACCAGGTGTGCACTGCTGGACAAATTCCTTAACCCTCCTTAGCCTCTTTTCTCATTTGTGAATGGGGATAATGCTAACTACCTCTTAGATCATGTATTGTGAAGATGGACAAAGAGTCTGCTTGACCGAATTACAGTCAGGCTCCAGAACCTCCTTCTAGGCCCAGTTGTGCCCTTCTTCGTAAAATCTACTTTCAGGAAGAACCCTGCTAAGTCAGTTTACCAAGAATCCCCCACCCTGGATATCTGACCAGCTTCCCCGTCCGCCCCGTCCCGCCCCAGCCCTGCCAGGGTCTGTCTGATCTTCAAGAATCCTGTTAGAATCCCCCTTCCCCCGATGTTTCCTCTTAGTAATTTTCCATTCCCTGCCTCCCACCCTGGTCCTCGGTTATAAATCCCCACTTGTTCCTGCTGTATTCAGAGTTGAACCCAACCTTTCTCCCCCACTGCAGAATCCCATGGTAACGCCTATACCTATTGCCTTGGTTCCAAAGAGTGTCTTCTTTGCTGTGCTTTCACACGTGTCATGGAATAATCTTTTCTCTTTAATAGGACAGAAATTTTTAAAGCACCTAGGGCCTCAAAAGATGTGGATTTCCTCCCCACCCTAACCCCTCGAACTATCCAAGTACCATTCCACCTGAAGCTGTCCACCCGCCAACACGTAGGTACTGCAGGCCTACTGCAGTCTATACTAGCTTAGGGAGTGTTCTTGCGGATCTTTAACACTGGGTGTGAAATCTACGTTGGGGGACACAACTATATTAGGATGGCATGGGGGCGGGGGGGTTACAACCAGATACCATGTTTCCTGCGGCCCCTCGGGTGGCCTGGTGTGATGAAAAGGGCTCCGCCCTGAAAGGCAGGTCTGGCTCTTCTGCGGGGCTGCGGGGACGGGGCGCGCCATGTCGCCGGGGGTCGGGCGAGGGGTGCGAGGCAGCGGCGCCGGGCTGGGGCTCCCTCGGCGCGGCGGCCGCCAGGTGGCACCACGGGCCC
>NW_016803312.1:653773-673500 GCF_001698545.2 Rhinopithecus bieti
TGTTTGTCGCCAGCTCGTGCCTTTTGTCTCGTCTTTGGCCTCCACAAATCTGCTTTCCAGCCCCGGGGGTAACGTGGTTGCCTCTGAGAATGGCCACGAGCCTGTCTTTTGTTTTTAAAATCAGCGTTTTTTGAGGGGTCCCCCCCGCCCCACCCTAAAGCTTCCTTGGCACATTTTTGTAGGGACAGCGTCGAGGGCTCCTCTGTTGCTGGCGTTTTCAAAAGGGCCACTGAGGCCCGCAGATGAGCCTCTGCATTCACCCAGCGCACCAATGCCTGGGCTCTTGAGCGGGGCTCAGGTCTCCGCGAGGGAGCTCCCTGCAGCCCTGTAGAACCCCCGGTTTCCAAGCCTGAGGCCTGTCCCCGCAGAAGGGTATGTGTCCTGCAAAGTTGGCCCTGCAGGCCGAAGAAACGAGGAGTGCTGCCTCCGAGGGTCTCCTTGCTGGGACCCCCTTTCCTCGGCTAACCTGCTCAGGGTGCCTGAGAGCAGAGACGCCCGGGCTTCCACCACGATGTTGTCACGGGGAGGAAAGGCTCTGCCAACAGTCTGTTGGGTTGAGTTTGTTGCCTACATGTTGAGTTGAAGGTTTTCATGTCTGGCACTTGCAGTATCATTTCCTGGTATATCTTAAATGCATTGCTGCTTCTATGGCCATGGTAGAATATGACCGTTATGAACTGTGTATAATTTTAGTAATGCATATCATGGAAGAGCGGACAGCCGCAAAATACAAAAAGACCTATATGTCTCTTCGTGTAGGAAACAAATGTTTAGGACATTAGATCATCAGTGTTGCATTGTAGCTTCTTTTATTAATACCCTTCTGCGTTTTGAATCAGCTATTTTAGAGAATGATATTTGCACTTAAGCAAGACCATTCATTTTAAAGAGCAAGTTGAATTTTTCGTTTTGCACTTGAAATACCAATATATGGAAATATTAAATTCATGCACTTCTGAAATAGAGAAAGGAAGGCATGTCTTCAATGTGTACATGTATATTCAATGTATGTGTAACAGGTTTAGGTCTAAGACCACGTTTTACCCAGCTCTTGCTTCTAAAAATCTGCCTCTCATGAATGGAATATTATGTGTAATGGGAGAGAAATGGTCAACATGAGAAGCGGTTTCTGCCATGGCTAGCAGTGGCTTAGTTTAGGTTATGGTTGGAGTGGGAGATCAAGTATCTTGGCATAGTTTTCCACTTGCATTACTTCTTTGTTGTTATCTACTGTAAGGATGGCTTTTTAAAGCCTTGAGCCCAGGAGCTCTATTAGAAATCAGGTCTCACTACCTGGCATCCAGATTTTGAGCTAGCAGCATTTTTAAGGGAATGGACAATTTCTTCTTTAACATTAGAACCTCAGTCCCAGCTCACTGAGTTCTTCGAAGCATCTTAATGTTCACTTGCTATAGTATGACGTAGTTTTAAAATTCATGTGTTCTCTGCTCTCCTGGATCATGTACACGAGGAAGACAAATGCTGCATCTGATTTCACTTTGCATTTTCCACAGTAAATTTTAGGTTGTTATGCATACAGTTGGTGCTCAGATGGTGCTGAGTAGGTAAGCATCAACCATAGCTAATACCTACACCATGACGCAACCTTTGGTCATCATCATTGGCTTGCATTTTAAGAGAAAAGTTCAGTGTTTACCTTTCCCAAAAACTAATTTGTAAGAATTTTGCTTTTATGTAGAATCTCTTGTTTGAATCGTTCTTTGAACAAGCATTGCACATACATATTGTGCACCAACAGGATTTGGAAATTACTTTGGTAAAACTGCTTAGAGACCTCAAACAGACAGAAATCATATACTGTAGTATTGCAACTAGATTGCTGGAACTAAATGATACCTTTTTTGCTAAATGAGTCTTTATGTCATCTGAGGAAACTAGCATTTGCAAAATTTCTTGGCATTACTTTGCTTTTTATATATTCAAGATAAAATTGGAGGTTTGACTTCAGACTCTCTTCCCGTAGCTGCTTCAAATCGGCAAAGTGATTTCCAGTGCCACCATCAGTTGTCACAGTGAGGGCTGGCTTTGTTCATCATGAATTTGAACTAGCTCTAGACTATGACTGTTTTTATTAAGTGTTTCCTCTCAGTTGCTCTGGAGCATTTATAGTATTGAATCTATTCTCTGGGAATTTTTCAAAAGCTGTGGTTCAAAAATATTGACCCATTTTGATTTTCTTCACCTCTTTTAAGAAACTGTGATGAGGCTGGGTTCGATAGAGAGGGCTGTCCTAGAAGAGCAGTAAGCTGCGCAGATGTACTCTTTAGGGATGTGTTTTTGAAGCCCAGCGCTCTTAATTTATGTGCCAAAAGGAAGGTCAGAGCTAGGTTGAGAACTTCATGCTCAGACATCGTATTGGATGATGTTTGTTTTGTTGCTAGATATCTAGCAGGTGTTTGAGGCATCCCGGTGCTGAACGTGCAAGGTGTTTTGCAATGACGTGCTAGCTTTTTGCTCATCTCAGAAAAGCTGCAATCTGTTATAACATTTGAGGTGAATGATTGGCTGTCTCTCTTCTCTAAGAGGTTTATTCTTTGCCAAACTCAAACTTCAGTTGTTAGAACACTGGGATCTATTGAAAGACCGCGAAGCCGTGTAAGGTATCAGGAGGTTCGTCCCACAAGCCTAACGTATGGGGACATTGTATTAAGAGCATGACTTCTAAATAAAACTCGGGCTCACATCCCGGGAAACCGCAGGAGCTGGGCTCACAGAGGCCGCTGGGCTTCCTCACAAGCCAGGTGTGAGGGCTTTATGCAGGAGCAACAGTAACTCTAGGGAATTTCTGGAAAAGTCTTTGAAATGACTTCATGAATTATTTTTGTATCTTATTTGTACTTGTCTATAATACTTCGTAACTTATAGGTTGTTACCTTAACATCCAAACCAAAAGAAGGAAAATAGTGCATGCATTTCTAAACAAATAGCTTTCAAGTATTAATACTTTCTCAGTTTTAATCAATTCTTTATTTTAACCAAATTACTGACATCTCAGTAAATCTAACTGTGCATCTTTATTATTGCTGGCAAATACTAATTTGGAATTTTTAGTAAATATTAATTTCCTACTTTTAGTAAACACTGCTTACCAAGAAAACACACGGAAATAAACTGGATAGACAGCAGGTATGTATAAAGCTGTATCATGAAGAAAAAGTTGAATAAAGCATATTGCAGAGATTTAGAGGAGTTTGTCCTGTGATGATAAATACCTTGTGTACTTTTTGTGAAACATGTTTAGTGGAAATTATACACATCAGTAATGCTGTTATAGTTTGATCAAATTATAGAGAAGTTTTTTTCACAAGTCATTTATTTTCACTTAACATCACCAAGTTTGACTTTAGGACTCATAAAGACAACAGTTCTAGCTAAATTATTCAACTCCAGGAAACACAGAACAGAATATATTTTAAATGTATTTTAGAAATTAAGTTTCAGGCTGGGCACAGTGGCTTCTGCATGTAATCCCAGCACTTTGGGAAGTTGAGGTGGGTGGATCGCTTGAGGTCAGGAGTTCAAGACCAGCCTGGCCAACATGGTAAAACCTCATCTCTACTAAAAATACAAAACGTAGCTGAGCGTGATGGCGGGCGCCTGTAATCCCAGCTACTCAGGAGGCTGAGGCAGGAGAATTGCTTGAACTTGGGAGGCAGAGGTTGTAGTGAGTGGAGATCGTGCCACTGCGCTCCAACCTGGGCAACAGAGTGAAACTCCATCTCAAATAAATAAATGAAATTACATTTCAGTACCCAACCAATGAATTGTATGAAATAACTGTTTTTTAAAAAGAAATTCTACAGTGTAACCCAATAGCATACCCTGAATTAAGAAAACCATTATTAAAATAATAAATCTAACTTGTAAACAGGCAAAATTTGAGGCAGCTAACCACTTTAGAAAGAGCTTCAGGATTAGTTCCCCTAAACAGCTGAGTCAGCATATGTCAGATGACTCCACCTTCTCTGATCAAGCCTCTGTTTCATTTGCCAGCTCCTGTTACTCCTAGATTCAAGTCTGTCTGCAAACATTTGCTCATCTTTCTTTCTGCCTTTCTCTCTCTGTCTCTCTCTCTCTCTCTCTCTTTTTTTTTTATGACAGAGTCTCACTCTGTCCCCCAGGCTGAGTGCAGTGGTGCAATCTCAGCTCACTGCATCACTGCACCCTCCGCCTCCCAGGTTGAAATGATCCTCCTGCCTAGGCCTCCCTAGTAGCTGGGATTACAGGTGCATGCTACCGCACCTGGCTAATTTTTGTATTTTTAGTACAGATGGGATTTCACCATGTTGGCCAGGCTGGTCTTGAACTCCTGACCTCAGACAGTCCACCCGCCTAGGCCTCCCAAAGTGCTGGGATTACAGATGTGAGCCACCACGCCCAGTCCTTTTCTTTCTTTCATTTACCCTTTTCAGAATCTATTAATCTTTGGAAATTTTGGGAATTAAGCGCCCTCTGGATGGATGACTGGCTTTCACATCTTTAGTTGATGTCATAGCTCCATCTCTTTATGTCCAGCAAGCTGGTAGACACCTCCACTTCAGTACTCCAGGTTTACCTCAAACTCCTTGTCCTTCCTTCTGCAGCCCAGCATTCCTGCTTCTCTGTTAACCAGACTCAAAATCTGAGTGTCTGTTTACATCCCTTCTCTTCCTTAAAATCCGTACAGTAGGAATCTCATAGATAAATTTATGTAGCAAATGTTAGTGTCAGAAGGATCTTGGGGATCGAGTTGATTTTCTTTGTTCTGGAGATAAGGAAACCCAGGCCAGGTGACCTAAGGTAAGTGTGCTCTCTGGCCACACAGATGTCGTGGTAGTAGAATAATGGCCCCCAGAATGTCCATGTCCTAATCCCTGGAACCCGTATGTGACTTTACGTGGCTAAAGAGACTTTGGCCAGGTGATTCCGTTAAGGATCTTGAGATGGGAAGATTAGTCCCAATTATCATCCAGCCGGGCCCATTGTAATCAATCACAAGAGGGAAGCAGGAAGGTCAAAGTCAGAGGAGATGTATTAATAGAAGCAAGGGGTCCAAGTCAGAGAGAGACTGAAGATGCTACATGGATAGCTTTGCAAATGGAGGAGGAGGCCAGGAGCCAAGTAATGCAGGCAGCTTCTAGAAACCAGAAAAGTCAAGGAAACCAATCTGACATCTTGGCTTTAGCCCAGTGAAACTGAGTTTGGACTTCCGACCTCCAGAACTGTAAGATGATAAGTGTGTGTTGCTTCTAGCCACTGAGTTGCTTGATCATTTGTTATGGCAGCAACAGGAAACTAACACAGACCCTAACCCCTAAGAACTGTGAATTGAGATTCGCCCACACAGGACGGTGATGCAGCATGAACTGCTTTTTGGAACCAAGCTACAGAAGTTACATTTAGAAAAATGCATGGAGTTCTCGCATCGGTTTAACAAAATTCCACCAAACTGGAGCCATGACAAGGATCATTGTGAACCACCTCAAGGACACCCACCATCACCAGAATAACTGTTTTCCTTCCAGATGAGGAAGGAAAAGTGGGCTATGACTTTTCTTATGTTTGGGTAAATCGAATGTGCTGTGTTCCAGAGCTGGGATTCACACCTGCAGGGAGAACATGTAGCCTCTGAAACCCCTGCCAAAAGCCATTTTCAGAAGTCTTGCTGGCTGTTTGGCTGTGCTCTAATTTTCGTTAAAACGTATGGATTAGTAACCAAATGAAGTAAAAGAAAACTGGGATGGGATGTTGCCATAGTCCCTTCTGCCTTTATGTAATGAAATGTTAGGGACTGCCCCCCCAACCCTCCACCCACCCAACTTGAATGGCCTCCCAGTTTTCCTTCCCAAGACTCAGCATGGCCCCTCCAAGATTTCTCCACCTCTCTCAAGCAAATGCACCCTACCAGCTCCAGGGCCCAAGGCCATTTGAACAATCCGAGAAGCCCCCATGCTGATGGGGAAGGAGCACTGTGGAACCACCTGGGCAGGCCTTGGCACTGCATCTGTTGGGGAATAGAGGAAGGGAGGAGTTGCTTGCTCTCCTGCAATTTCCATCTCATTTGGGAGCAAAAGAATCCAATTCAGTGGGTCCCAGAGAGGAGAGACAGGTGACATTCAGGCAGGGTCTGGAACAGAAGCTGAAGGGGTCACTGATGGCTTGGTGGAGTCGTGTGGGACTCCAACCAACTTCATGTCTAGGGGAAGGAGAAGGATGATGAAGTGTCCTGCCATCAGCCTCCTGCCAGGGAACTGAACTTAAAGCTGCAGAGAAGCTTGAACCTTCTCGATTTCTGGGCTTTGGCCAAAAGGTAGATAAATAATGGAGGAAGGGAGTGAATCACTCAGTTATTTTAAGGCCGATGACTTTGCCAGAGGTTAGGGTAGCATCCTTGTCTCTCTCTCATAGCTTAGACATAGTATTCATTCATTTCTCCTCCTTTCCACTCCATGTCTGCCGTAGCCCTCCTCAGGTCCTTGCTAAAGGCAGCATGTTCTTCATCTCTCTCAGTTTTAATTTGTTCTTTTCAACTCAAAACTCTCTTCCATGTTGTCTGTCTTCAAGCACCATTTAATTCACATTCCTGTCCTGCAGAATAATGTGAAGAATGTCCCTTTTGCCTGAAGTGTGAAGCCTGGATGACTAAACCTGACCTTTAGGACCTCCGTGCCTGTCCTCCAATGCCTTTCCCATTGTCTCCTTCTCTTCCCAGTTCAAATCATCTCCTCTAGAACATTTCCTTTATTCTCCTTTCCATGGTTGCTCTACACTCTCGCTTCCTTCATTTGTAGCTGTCCTCTTTTCTGCTCTTGAAATCAAGTTCCTAAATCTTAGCATCCGCTGTATGAAGACAGTGTACAAAATACTTATTAGACAAAACAAGGTGGTCTGTCGGGGAGGGGGCATTGTATTTTTTGCATAAGCTTGATTATTTCGCAGTTCTCACCTCGGAACGTTTACAGTCCTATTGGAAAATGAGTGGAAAAATGAATGCCTAAAGTGAGAAGGACAGCAAGATGGTAGTTTTCATGTAATTAGGCATGAGTCTCTTGATTTAGATGAAACCCACTAACTCTTGTATGACTCAAAAAATGTTCAGCTACTGGTTGTCGGTAATATTTTTCTTTTGTTTTTGAGATGGAGTCTCACTCTGTCGCCCAGGCTGGAGTACAGTGGCACCCTCTCAGCTCACTGCAACCTCTGCCTTCTGGGTTCAAGAGATTCTACTGCCTCAGTCTCACCAGTAGCTGGGATTACAGGCGCCCGCCACCACGCCTAATTTTTGTATTTTTAGTAGAAACGGGGTTTCACCCTATCTTGGGTTTAGTAGAGACGGGCCAGCCTGGTCTCAAACTCCTGACCTCAGGTGATCCACCCACCTCAGCCTCCCAAAGTGCTGGGATTATAGGTGTGAGCCACCACGGTGGCCAGTAACATTGATTTCTAGATATTTCAAGGAGTTACACACAGTAGGATGCAGAAGTCTTATTTCAAGGAGTTACACACAGTAGGACGCAGAAGTCTTATTTCAAGGAGCATAAGCGTGTAGTCCATCACTCAGTGTTCTTAAAAGCTGCAAATTAAGTAGAAGAGGCCCTCGTTGATCAAATATTTAAAGTAGCTACAGCACAGACTGGACAATACTGGTGCTTTAGTGATTTTCATCATCATTGGGAATCTCTGAATAGTAATGATGGACGAATTAGGTCAACCTGGCTTATATTCCTTAAACTGGATGGGAAGATAAGATGATCAAATGTGGATTTCATATGTTCATCCACATTTTGAGCTCTTATATGAAATATATAAGGACATTCAAATGTGAGAACTAGTAAGATCTTTTGGAATTTTGGGAAGTAACAATTAGCTTAGGAAAAGATACCTTGGAAGTGAGAATTGAGTTTACCAGAGATTGTTTTATCATTTTGTTTGTCTTGTTTTAATCTATACTCCTGCAAGGATAGAGAGGCATACATTTAATGAGAAAAGGCTCAGCGAGTTCCACATCAGATGAACATTTTTATTTTCTTAGATGTACTATCTTGAGCTCAGAATTTGAATAGGAAAATAATTGAATTTGTATTGGGGGAAAGAGTTTTAATGTCATTTTGGCAGAGTTGAATGAAGAGCACTGAACACTTTTATTAAAGTTGTCCCCAATCTGTAAAGTGAGTCCTATCAGTAAGATTTATGATTTTTTTTTTTTTTTTTTTTTTTTTTTTTTTTTTTTTTTTTTTGAGACAGAGTCTTGCTGTGTCACCCAGGCTTGGAGTGCAGTGGCATGATCTTGGCTCACTGCAACCTCTGCCTCCTGAGTTCAAGCGATTTTCTTGCCTCACCCTCCCAAGTAGCTGGGACTACAGGTGCACACCACCTCACCTGGCTAGTTTTTTTATTTTTTGTAGAGACAGGGTTTCACCATGTTGGCCAGGCTGGTCTCGAACTTCTGACCTCAGGTGATCCACCCACCTCGGCCTCCCAAAGTGCTGGGATTACAAACATGAGCTGCTACGCCTGGCAAGACTTCTGATTTCAAGAACAGCCATTAGTAGCCCAGTCTCAGTGAATGATGTTCACTGTATTCCTCTTTATTCTGACATTGTTTGAGTGTGGTTGTGGTGTGGTTTCCTTGCACCACAATTGTGGCTTAAATCTCTTCTCACAGAGGAGTCAATAAGAAGTGTATTCTAAGGGAAATGTATATTAACAGAGAGAATTAAAGCACATGTACCTTGTATCTTAACATTTTATTATAAGTAACATTTGCTATTATCTTAGTTGTTTAATTATTAACAATTTATCCTTTATAATTAATCATATTTTATTAATGATTTGGATGAGGGCATTGATTATAATTTCTTATAACATGAAGGTAAGAAGAGGGCTTGCAAAAGTTAGATCCAAATTTAGATTAAAAAAATAATAACCCTCTTGTGGGCAGTAACTATGGCAGTAACAAAGTTGCAGCATAGAATGGGTTAATTTTATTTTACTCCATGGGAAAAAGACTTAAATCTTTCAGGTGACTGTAACACTAATCAGGTAAAAAGTAGAAAGTGTGGCTTGGCTACCAGAACCGCCAGGCTGATGTTGGGCTGCCTTGATGAAGGCGTGGTTTCTAGAAAGCAGATTGGGGCATAATCTTACTGTATCATGAGCTGATCTGACCATGCTTAGGTGATTGTGGTTGGCCCTAGATGCCAGACACATTCAAAGGAGAGCTTGAAATCAGGTTTCCTGGTGTCGTATGGTCTGCTTGTCCATGTGATATTTTTAACCCATTCATGATGTTTGCTGGCGTTGGGCTGGACTGGCACTCCTCTGTACCCACCTGTCTCTGGTCATGACAGGCTCAGCCCTGGAATAGCTAAACTGAGCTAATCAGAAGGAGGAAATCCAGGATTTTTTTTTTTAAGGGTAGCTGCTAAAGGGGTAGCTTCGAAGTCTTGTTTGTAAAAGATGGTTCAATTCCAGAGAGTATTTTATCTAGAGGGAAAAAAGGGAAACGTGTTAGGGAACTTCCGATATTTTCATTGCATTAGTTTTCCATTGCTAACTTAACAAACTGCCACAAATGGAGCAATTTAGCCACCCATTATCGTCTCGCCATTTACATGGGTCAGAAACTTGGGTATAGACAGTGGGGTTCAACCAAGTCTCTGGTTGGGGTCTCACAAGGTCAAAATCAAAGCATCGGGGCCGGGTGTGGTGGCTCACACCTGCAATTTCAAGACTTTGGGAAGCCAAGGTGGAAAGATTGCTTGAACTCAGTCATTTAAGACCACCCTGTGCAACATAGCAGGACTTCATCGCTACAAATAATAAAAAAAATTAACCAGGCATGGTGGTACACACCTGTGGTCCCAGCTACTCAAGAGGCTGAGGTGAGAGGATTGCTTGAGCCTGGGAGGTTGAAGCTGCAGTGAGCCATGATCACATAACTGCACTCCAACCTGAGCAACAGAACAAGACCCTATCTCAAAACAAACAAACAAACAACACCAACAACAAAACATCAGCTGGGCCATGTTCCTTTTTGGAGGTCTAGAGAAGAATTCATTTCCAAACTCAACCAAGTTGTTAGAATTCGGTCCTTGCCAATTCAGGACTGAGTCCCTGTTGTTTTGTTGTCTTGGCCAGAAGCCTTCCTGAATTCCATAAGGCCACCTGCATTCCTTGTCACCTTGCCCCTTCCATTGCCAAACCAGCAAGCGTGCACCCCGGCCTCCTGCATGTCCAGTCACTCTGACTTACCCTTCTGCCATCTCTCTCTGGCTACAGCTGGAGAAAGTTCCCTGCTTTTAGGGGTTCATTCAGGATAATCTCTTTATCTTGATATCCATAGCCCTAATGACCTCTGCAGTCACTTTTTAACACAACATATTGACAGGTTCCAGGGATGAGGGTGTGGATGTCTTTGGAGGACTCATTCTGCCTGCCCAGCTAAAATGTCGAGGATGGATCATGACCCTCTGTCAGATGGCCAGAGGGTACCGGGAGGCCCATTTCTCTACCTTTGAGGATGTTGAGAAGGAGGAAAAAGACCGCTGAGGGTGTCCTCTCGGATTCTGGACAAGTGACTTCCCTGTCCCTTGCCTCCCTGAGACTTTAGAACCCACCACGGACACACATTGCAAGGAAAACAGGCAGCTTCTGCAATCCTGAAATCTGTATTTAAAGTGGTGCTGAGTTTTTGTATGACTTTGAGGCCCTGGGAGTGGAGTTTGTTTAGATAACTGTGATTTATTAAATTCTTGGAATTGTCAATATTGATTTGTCTGCTGTACTTAATGTTAAATTGATACAATAGAGATAGGCACTGTCAGCTTCATTCACCTGGACATGTAAAACTAACAATGACGAACAGCAAACATGTGCTGGGTGCTTCTTACATGCCAGACAGTATGCAAAGGAGCTTGACAGATCATCTTATTTAATCTTCACATCAATCGCATGCAGCGTAAATATCAGTCTCCCTTTATAGAAGAGGACTGTGAGGTGCAAAGAAGTTAAACGACTTGCCCAAAGTTGCACATTGATTGGAAGAGTCTACTGTTATGTAGGACACAGCCTGGACTTCCCCCCCCAGCTGTGCTGCTCTCTGACTTAGAGGATTACATTATAATTTCACACAATGTTGGTCCTCATAGCATTTTACCAATGTAAATAAGGGGCTTTTCATGGGCCTCGTAATTTTCATGAACAAAGATGAAAACACCCTATGTGTGGTTCCTGTTTGCCCTTGAACCATGAAAAGGCAACCTTGAGCATCTTTTATGAGCAAAGCTTGGTACTTGATATTGCATGTGATCCATGCAGATAAGAAGAGATGCAGAAGAGATAAAAAGCTCCCACAAATAACTCTCATGAACTCTTAGGGAGGTCCGATAGAACAGAGTGGGATTTGGGTTTAAACCCAGCTGGGAGTGGGGGAATCTTCTGGCTTGTGTGTTTAGAGCCCATTAATATTTGGCAAACTGTTTATATAAGAAGAGAAACGTGTTTGAACCCAGCGATTGGTGGGTTGGGGAAGGGAAGGATGAGGTTACATGTAAAACATTCAGGTATGATTGAATTCATAAAGCATAATGAGATGCCTTTTTTCTCCTTTTGGCATAGAGTGAGGGCTTTCTTTGCTCTGAAATAAGTGTGAAATACCAGTATTTATTTGGTATTTGAACTTGTAAGAGTTTAATATTTTTCTTTCTTTTAAAAAAATCTTCTAGACAGGCACAGTGGCTCACGGCTATAATCCCAACAGTTTGGGAGGCTAAGGCAGGAGGATCGCTTGAGCCCAGGAGTTCAAGACCAGCCTGGAAAACATAGGGAGACCTTGTCTCTACACAAAATTTAAAAATTAGCTGGGCATGGTGGCAGACACCTGTGGTCCCAGCTTCTTGGGAGGCTGAGGCGAGAATATCGCTCAAGCCCAGGCGTTGGAGATTGTAGTGAGCCAGGATCATGTCAGTGTACTCCAGCCTGGGTGACAGAGCGAGACCTTGTCTCAAAAAATAAAAATCCTTCTACTTCTTCTTTGCTTATACAAAGACTCAGAAAACTAATTTTAAAGTGATAGATAGTATTATGGGACTGTAATCAGTTCTTTTTTTCCAGTTTATCTCATGAAAATATCAGTCATACAAAGAAATGGAAACATTTTGCAGTGAATACCCATACACATCACTTAGGCTCTATAATTAACATTTTATTATACTTGCCTTGTTACCTACTCATTTATTCATCCTTCTGTCCATCCATTAATCATATTCTATGCATTTTAAAGTATGTCTCAGGTATCAGTACTCTTTCCCCTAAACAAATACTTCAGCATGTATCTCATTAATTAGTGTTCCATATTTACTTATGCTTTTTTTTTCCTCTTAGGGAAATTTACATACCAGGAAATTGACAAATATTAAGTGCTAACCTAGGTATACACATGTGCAGCTCAAAACCGTATCAAGGTACTGAATATTTCCATCATTCCAAAACAGTCCCTCATTCCCTTCCTAGTAAATCCCTGCCTCTACTCTTCAGGGCAATCACAGTTCTGATTATTTTCTACTGCAGATTAGTTTTCTGTCTGTTTTAGAACTTCATATACATTGACACCATGTACTCTGGTACTCTGGTATTCTGGTTTCTTTTATTCACCATGGGTTTTTTGAGATCCATCCATTTGTTTTTGGTTTATTTATTTATTTATTTTGAGATGGAGTCTCACTCTGTTGCTCAGGCTGGAGTGCAATGGCGCGATCTTGGCTCACTGCAAGCTACGGCTCCCGGGTTCACGCCATTCTCCTGCCTTAGCCTCCCGAGTAGCTGGGATTACAGGTGTCCGCCACAATGCTCGGCTAATATTTTTTGTATTTTTTAGTAGAGATGGGGTTTTGCCATGTTGGCCAGGCTGGTCGCGAACTCCTGACCTCAGGTGATCTACCTGCCTCGATTTCCCAAAGTGCTGGGATTACAGGCATGAGCCACTGTGCCTGGCCTTTTTTTTTTTTTTTTTTTTGAGACAGAGTCTCACTTATTGCCCAGGCTGGAGGGCAGTGGCGTGATCTCTGCTCACTGCAACCTCTGCCTCCCAGGTTCAAGCAATTCTCTTGCCTCAGCCTCCTGAGTAGTTGGGATTACAAGTACCCACCACCACACCTGGCCAATTTTTGTATTTTCAGTAGAGACGGGATTTCACCATGTTGGCCAGGCTGGTCTCGAACTCTTGACCTCAGGTGATCCACCTGCCTTGGCCTCCCAAAGTGCTGGGATTACAGATGTGAGCCACCACACCAGGCCCAGATCCATGCATTTATCCCATGTCATCCAGTACTGATAGTACTGTATCAGTAGTAGTTTGTTTCTTTTTGTTGCTGAATAACATTCTTCTGTATGAATATTCCAGTTTACCCATTCTTCCATTGTTGGGCACTCAAGTTATTTCTAGTGTTTGGCTGTTCTATCTGTAATTGTGTGAACAGTTTAGACAGTTCTTCCATGGACATATTTTTCATTTCTCTCCAGAACATACCTAGGAGTGCCCTTGCTAGATCATAGGGTAGGTGACTATTTCCGTTCATAAGAAAATTCTAAGGCCGGGCGCGGTGGCTCAAGCCTGTAATCCCAGCACTTTGGGAGGCCGAGATGGGCGGATCACGAGGTCTGGAGATCGAGACCATCCTGGCTAACACGGTGAAACCCCATCTCTACTAAAAAAATACAAAAAAAAACTAGCCGGGCGAGGTGGCGGGCGCCTGTAGTCCCAGCTACTGGGAGGCTGAGGCAGGAGAATGGCGTAAACCCGGGAGGCGGAGCTTGCAGTGAGCTGAGAACCGGCCACTGCACTCCAGCCCGGGCGACAGAGCGAGACTCCGTCTCAAAAAAAAAAAGAAAAAAAAAGAAAATTTTTTCCCAAATTGGTTGTATCTTTCTATACTCCCCTTGAAAATATATGATAAATTTTCTCTTTCTTTCTCTTTCTCATAAACGTAACGGTATTGTAGTTCTTTAAATTTTAGCCATTTTGAGGGCATATAGGGTATATATGTATTATATAAGAACTGATTTTTAAGAATGATCAGCACATCATTTTACTCCAGCATAAATGCTGAGTTTTGAATGTGGAAGCCATTGTTAGAAACCAAATTTACACAGAACCCTACAAAGACTCAAAAAATGTTAGCAAGGAAAAAAAACACCCCATCAAAAAGTGCGGCAAAGGATAATGAACAGACATTTCTCAAAGAAGACATTCATACAAGCCAACAGACCACATGAAAAAAATGTTCATCATCACGGCCATCAGATGAAATGCAAATCAAAACCACAATGAGATACCATCTACACCAGTTTAGAATGGGAAATCATAAAAAGTCAGAAACAACAGCTTCTTCGAGAGGATGGGCAAGAATTAGGAGAGAGAGCGACTGTTGGGGATTGGTCAAAGTAGTTGTAACCGATTATGGAAAACATTATGCGATCCTCAAGATTAGAACTAGATGTTACATAGACCCAGCCTATCCCACACTGGGTATATACCCAAAGGATTATAAATCATGCTGCTTATAAAGACACATGCACACGTAGTTATTGCGGCACTAGTCACCAATAGCAAAGACTGGAATCAACCAAATGGTCCATCTGTGAGGACAACTGGATTAAGAAAATGGGGCACATAACACCATGGAAATATTAGCAGCCAAAAAAAGGATGAATTGCGTCCTTTGTAGGGATATGGATGCAGCTGAAACCATTCATCTTAGCAAACTATATCACAAGAACAGAAAACAATACACGCGAGTTCTCACTCATAGGTGGAACTGAACAACTGAGATCACTCGATGACTTCGGAAGGGGACATCACCATGGGCCATATCATGGGGAAGGGGGAGGGGGGAGGATGCATTGGGATTATACCTGATATAAAATGAGAAGTTGATGGGTGCTGACGAGTGATGGTGGCACACATCAACATGCACAAGTATACATATGTAACAAACCTGACACGTTATGAACATGTAACTAGGAACTAAAGTATAATAAAAAAAAATAAATAAATAAATAAATAAATAAAAAATAAAAGAAACCAAAGTTGAGGTTTCACTATGTTTATGTTTATTTTTAATGTCTTAATCCAAACTTGTATTTTTCTTTATTCTATTAGCCCACCAAATGATCAAATTATCTCAATGAATATCCTATTTGATTATGTAGAACCACTTTATCACACACCTACCAGATAAGCTATGGTGTGGGTAGGTGTGTGTGCATGTGTATTTATGTATGAATTCATGTATATTCATGCGTGCATGTGTGTGTGTGTGTGTGTATGTGTGTAGAAATCCTTCTAGAGTTTAATATTTGCATGCCACATGTATAGAGCTGGAGGTGATATGGGACTGTTTTAATGCCTATTCCCTCTTTATTTAATTTATTTATTTATTTATTTTTTGAGATGGAGTCTCGCTCTGTGGCCCAGGCTGAAGTACAGTGGTGCGATCTCGGCTCACTGCAACCTCCACCTCCTGGGTTCAAGCAATTCTCCTACCTCAGCCTCTCGAGTAGCTGGGACTACAGGTGTGCAGCACCACGCTTGGCTAATTTTGTAGTTTTAGTAGAGAGAGGGTTTCACCAAGTTGGCCAGGCTGGTTTCAAACTCTTGACCTCAGGTGATCCACGTGCCTCAGACTCCCAAAGTGCTGGGATTACAGGCATGAACCACCACGCCTGGCTTTGTTCCCCTCTTTAAAGGAAACCCAGGTACATTTGCCATTTGGAAGGTGCAACTGTTGATACACAAACAAAAGCCAGGGCTGGCCTTGGTGGCTAATGCCTGTAGTCCCAACACCTTGGGAGGCTGAAGTGGGTGAATCACTTGAGCCCAGGAGTTCAAGACCAGCCTGGGAAACATAGTGAGACCCCATCTGTACAAAAAATTCAAAAATCAGCTGGGCGTGGCAGCATGCACCTGTACTCAGGAGGCTGAGGCAGGAGAATTGCTTGAGCCTGGAAGGTCTAGGCTGCAGTGGGCCATGATTGTGCCACTGCGCTCCAGCCTGGGTGTCAGAGCAAGACCCTGTCTCAAGCAGACAAACAAAACTAGCATCTGTTAATCCCTAAGCAGCGTCTAGATGTTACTTGGGATACTTCATTAACTCTTTTGAGTCATTAATATATTGAGTCATTTCTTCAAAGTATTCTCATAACTTTAAAAAGTTAAGTTCTAAGCATATCTATTCCAAAAGTCAGAAAATTTGAATCAGCATTGAGCATATCAGGAGCTGGTCTACTGGAAAAACTGAAATGCCTCCAGATTGAACAAACCGCTCCTACAGGTCTCTCATTTATAAAGTTAGACAGGATAGGATTATTTCCTTATTTCCTCTGCTCGTGCCATTCACCTATTGTCTGTTGACAAGTCTTAGTGAAAGTATCGTTATTCCAGGAGCAGTACCTGTTGTAGAACGGAAGTTCAAGATGTCAAAGCAATTCTGAGGCCCACGGTGCTGGGTCAGCGGGAGCTGCAGCCCAGCCTGTTTCTTCTCTTTATGTGAAGTGCCTCTGGAGAAGGGACTTACAGATCAGACTCGGTGCTTCCCTGGGCCTGGCTCCCCAGGCCTCTTCCTGAGACTTGAAGGGAGACAGTTGCCAAGTTCATTGCCTTGAAAGTTCTACCGTCCACCACTTTTTTTTGAGACGGGGTCTTTCTCTGTCACCCAGGCTGGAATGTAGTGGTGTGATCTTGGTGCACTGCAACATCTGCTTCCTGGGTTCAAGCAATTCTCCTGGCTCAGCCTCCCGAGTAGCTGAGACCTCAGGCACGCGCCACCATGCTTGGCTAATTTTATATTTTAGTGGAGATGGGGTTTCACCATGTTGGCCAGGCTGGTCTCAAACTCCCGACCTCAGGTGATCCGCCCACCTCAGCCTCCCAAAGTGCTGGGATTACAGGTGTGAGCCACCATGCCCGGCCTGCCCACCACTTTTATGCAGAGCTCCAGGAGCCACTTCAGAGGTAGGGAGGGACCTGGAGTGCAAGCATGGCAAGAGTTTTGGGCCACCAGGTGTGACTTGGTTGCACTTTATTCACTGGCTCAGCAGGCACACACCTGGGCTGTCCATGTCCCAGAAGGGACTTTGGAAGGACAATGCCTGGTGTTGATGACATTCATTCTGAGTTGCCATGTGATGGTGTTAAAGCTCGTTTTCATTTGGCATTTCAGATGAGTGTGCATGCCCATGGGCTGATGCAATGGAGCTGAGCTGTTTTCAGGGTCCACGTTTGGGATCAGGGCAGAACGGAGTGTTGGAGTCAGGTCCCTCCCTTTACTTCAGGTTCCTCCCTTTCTTCCCTCTTGTTTTCTCTCTCCTGTGGCCTTTCCTAACTTTTATTGTGTTTCTGAGTAGGTGTTGTACTGTGCAGAGAACAGTGGCACCTGGTACTCTTCCCCTGCTGTCTACACTGCTGCCTTTTCCTGGAGGTATTTTCCCATGCCCTTTGTCCGGCTTCTTTGGACTCTGCATGGAGACAGAATTAGTGGTGTAAATAGCCCTTCTGTTGTTTATCTTCAAATAGAGATTTTATAAAAGAGATGTGTTTTCTGAACTCAGGACATTTTCTTGCTTCAGTGCTCATGAGATAATGTTCATTCAGTCTGATTCCTCAGTGTACAGCCATACGTCTATTTAGGGTTTCATGTGACAGGAAGTAATATTCTGGGAATTGCCTATCTATTATGTCAATATTTATGGTATTATGAAAATATGTGATTATTGTGAGTTAGGAAAACACACCAGTATTAGAAAATGTATGCGTGTTATTCCAAGTATTGTGATACAAAAGTCAATATCTGCTTCTTAAGGATGGCGTCAAACTATTGGTGTTTAATGGCATTTGATGATTCACAATATTCCCTTCTCATCAGAGGTTGGAGGTGATTGGTTTTAGATGCCTCCTTTGGAACAAGGTTTTCACTTCTCGCCCTCTTCTCTTTGTTATCTACCATCTGCTGGACATGTTTCTGAATGTGTGATAAGGCATATGGTTAAGGAATAGAAAAGTTAATGCATGCAACTGGTGTAAGTGGAAGATACAGTGGCTGCAGTCTGGTCAAGTTTGTAGCCCATCTGCCGGAGCACAGAGCACCCTTTTAAAATGTGGCTTTGCTCTCCAGGCCCTGCATCCACGGATTGTCCAAATGTTGCTGGTAGCAAAATTAAGTCTATCCTTCCTCAGTGACTTCATTTGCACACAGCACATATGCTCAGCGCATAGTTTTAGGGATACATTTGCTTCCCTTTACTCTAAACCTAAAGATCACGTGGTGAAATTAAACTCTGAGAGTGAGCCTTTTAGCCCATTCACCTCCTGGTAGAGCGAACCATTCAAATGGCTTTTAACACACACTTTGTATTCTCTTTAGAATTGATTCTTGTGCTGTAACTTGTGTTTTAGTTGGATTTGAAATAGACAAAAGACTTTCATTGTGTACTTTCCCCACGACTTTTGAAACAATTTTCTTCACCTACTTGAACCTCGTTTGCCTTTGTTTAAAACTTCAAATCACTGCCTGTACTGTTAGAATGTTTCTTTCTGTGTCTTGATGGAAATCTATTAGATGCCACATTAAATATTAAACTTGGGCATTCTAAATCAATACATGTTAAAGTGCTTCATAAATGCCAAGTAAACATGAGGGAGGAGCTACTAGCTTTTGGACCCTGGGTATTATTTATGTGCACTCATTAGACATTTTATTAATTGGATGAGGCCCATTCCTGTTTCATGTTCTTATTTCTGAACTCAGACTTCTTAAAGTCCATGAGAGAATGGACTAGCAACACTCGAAGTTAGATACTTGTCAACCCTTTCCTTCTGTTTTTTAAATTTTAATTTAATTTTATTTATTTATTTATTTTGATACGGAGCCCTGTTCTGTTGCCCAGGCTGGAGTGCAGTGGCATGATTTCGGCTCATTGCAACTTCCACCTCCCGGGTTCAAACAATTCTCCTGCCTCAGCCTCCCGAGTAGATGGGACTACAGGTGTGTGCCACCATGCCCAGCTAATTTTTTTTTGTATTTTAGTAGAGATAGGGTTTCACCATGTTGCCCGATATGGTCTCGAACTCCTAAGCTCAGGTGATCCACTCACCTTGGCCTCCCCAAAGTGCTGGGATTACAGACGTGAGCCACCACACCTGGCCAATTTTGTGTTTTTTGTGGAGATGAAGTTTTGCCATGTTGTTCAGGCTGGTCTTGAACTCCCAGGCTCAAGGGATCCGCTTGCCTTGGCCTCTCAAAGTGTTGAGATTACAAGCATGAGCCACCGCACCTGGCCTTAAATTTAGTTTTAGTTTTGTGGGAACATAGCTGTTTTGTGGCTGATGAGCCACTCTCCATCTATCCATCCATCCATCCATCCATCCATCCATGCATCCATCCATCCGTCTATCCATCCATCCATCCATCCATGCATCCCTCCCATCTGTCCATCCATCCATCCATCCATCCATCCATCCATCCATCCATCCATGCATCCCTCCCATCTGTCCATCCATCCATCCATCCATCCATCCATCCATCCATCCATGCATCCCTCCCATCTGTCCATCCATCCATCCATCCATCCATCCATCCATGCATCCCTCCCATCTGTCCATCCATCCATCCATCCATCCATGCATCCCTCCCATCTGTCCATCCATCCATCCATCCGTCCATCCATCCATC
>NW_016803312.1:676418-788217 GCF_001698545.2 Rhinopithecus bieti
AAAAAAAAAAAAAAAAAAAAAAAAAAAAAATTAATCACATAGAGAAGGAGATGACGTGCTTTCAAGACCACATGGCCATCCATGTGGGTTGTAGCTTTTGGATGGGACAAGGGAGTAAAGACATCAGCCATAACCACGAATTCAAAGTTTATGAAGTATTTGAAAAGAGCATCTTCTTTTTTTGTGTTTGTTTGTTTGTTTTTAAAATTATCAGTGGGTTGCTGAGCTTTTGCTAGTAAACTCAGGCATCATACCACGGGGGCATCATGCATAGGGGTGTTATTCTAATTCTGTGAACCGGGTGCCGTGGCTGATCTATCTCCCTCTCACAGATTATTATCATTCTTCTTCACCCATTTATTCTGCTTGACTGGTTCATCTTCAACCAGATATTCAAACACCAAAGCGCCTGGCTTTTCCAGCATGAATTTTCCTCCAGCCCGCCTCCTCTACTAATCTCATGTGATTTGTTTAGAACACCCTTAGTTGTGTTTGTGGCTGATCTCTTTTACTTTCTTTGCTCGTTCTTGTTGTTGCCTTTTCAGTTAACGGAAGAGTGTCCACATCACAGCAACCAAAAGGGTACAGAAAGTTCCATCTCTTTCAACAGAATTTCAGCAGGGGCAGAAAGAGATTATGAACATTGTTGAGTGAAGCCATTTACACCCAGATCGGTGCCACATTTCCCTTTCCAAGTGCTAAAAGTGTTCAGGATAGGGAAGCTGATGCTGAACATCTTTATGATGGCGTAGGAGTGATTTACTTCCTGGTGGGAAAAGCCCTTTAGTGGTCCTCATGAGGGCTACCCTGGAGGAGCCATCTTTGGTGTGGCAAGTGGCCTCTTAGCAATCAAGAATGTCTTGGAGGTTCCTTTAATATTCTGGCCTTTACAGGAATTGAAAGGGAAGGAGCAGAGTGTTGTGAGAAGAGCCTGTTTTAAGTGATATTCATCGATTCGCTCATTCATGGATATTTATTGAACCCCTCCTACTCTTTGTCAGGTAGTATTAGTTACGTGCATGGCCCTCACCGTTCCTGAGTTCACAGTTTATTGCATGCAGTTAATTAGTAAGGAAGATTGCTGTTCCAGGTGAACAGATGTGCACTTAGCCTTGTTGTAGAACACCTGTCTGCAGGTGTGTACCTTTAGCCCTGTTCTGTATTTTCTAGGGCACCTTTCTGTGAAGTTCTAATTACGTGTCATTTTTCTGGATAATGATCTAAGGGACTTCCTAGCTTGCTGTGAAAACACAGATTTGCTAACAAGTTAACAACTGTTGTGGAAAAAAACAAAAACCTCTATAATCGGATATAAATCGAATGTGAAAAATGTTTTCCATTTCCTCCCACCCGATTCATGTAAATAATTTAAAGTTGATACAATTTGAGATGGTAGCATGAAGCCAGACTACTTTTAAAAATTAAGAGTTATGAATAAAACCAAGGAAAACAGCTCTGTTGCTTTAGAGAAAAGGTCAATAAAATGAAAGTATGATCAAATGAAATGGAGTACAGTGAAAGTCACTTCCTGCAGCTGCAACCCGTCCTCCCGATGGCTTTTTGGAATGCGGCAGCAATTCACTCACCCAGCTTCTCTCGCTGCTGTAACTACTGCTTCGCGAAGCATGGATGGGAATCAGCTGGGGATCTTGTTAAATGCAGATTCAAATTCAGAGCCCGATGTGGCCCCTGAGAGGCTGTACTCTTAACAAGTTCCCCCATAAGGCTGATTGCTGCTGGTTAGTGGACCACATTCGAAGTAGCAGGGTTGCACGTCAGGGCTTGTTGGTTAGCAACAGAGAGGGGCAGAGCCAGGATGCCGTCATAGACCCTGGTGACTGCAAGGGGCCCTCGTTAACACTGCAGTCAGTCCTGCCCACAGGTAAACAAGCCACTCCTCTTTCCTTAGACTTTTAACGTCTCAATTTAAGAAAGCTACCTAGAGGCCGAGCATGGGGGCTCACGCCTGTAATCCCAGCACTTTGGGAGGCTGAGGCGGGAGGATCACTTGAACCCAGGAGTTCAAGACCAGCATGGGCAGCATGGTGACACCCTGTCTCTACATTAAACCAAAAAAAAAGGCTACCTAGAAAATGTCATTCTCTGCCGGGCACAGTGGCTCACGCCTGTAATCCCAGCACTTTGGGAGACTGAGGCAGGTGGATCACCTCAGGTCACGAGTTCAAGACCAGCCTGGCCAACATGGTGAAACCCCATCTCTACTAAAAATACAAAAAATTAGCCGGGCATGGTGGCAGGCGCTTGTAATCCTGGCTACTTGGGAGGCTAAACCAGGAGAATCGCTTGAACCCGGCAAGTGGATATTGCAGTGAGCCAAGTTTGTGCCATTGCACTCCAGCCTGAGTGACAGAGTGAGACTCTGTCTCAAAAAAAAAGAAAAGAAAGAAAATGTCATTCTCATTTTATTCAAAACCTAGATTCAAGAGAGGTGGTGGATTTAGTATGTCAAGCATTGGGGTAGAATGCAAATCATGTGGAAGGAATTCTGCAGCTTTTTCTTTTCTTTTCTTCTCTTTTTTTTTTTTTGAGATGGAGTCTCTCTCTGTTGCCCAGGCTGGAGTGCAGTGGTGCAATCTCGGCTCACTGCAACATCTGCCTCCCAGGTTCAAGTGATTTTCCTGCCTTAGCCTCCAGGTAGCTGGGGCTACAGGTACGCACCACCGCGCCCAGCTGATTTTTGTATTTTTAGTAGAGACAGGGATTCACCATGTTGGCCAGGATGGTCTCCATCTCTTGACCTTGTCATCTGCCCGCCTCGGCCTCCCAAAGTGCTGGCATTACAGGCGTGAGCCACTGTGCCCAGCCAAATTCTGCAGCTTTTTCTAGGTAAATACTTGGTGACTCCATTCATAACAATGAAAATATTTTATTGCATACTTATTATATGCCTAAGAAACTCTCAGTAGGTCTTAATGATGCTGTCTATGGACTTTGGGCCTGGCTATCTCTCATCTGTTTCTAGGTCACCTCCAGTCAGGCTGCATCGATTTCCAACCCCATGAAAACTGCTTCAGGGAGCAACAGAAATACTGCTGTTGTCTGAGGTCCAGTTGGTGCTTCATGTTAAACCACTCTTTTATGCTTTTTCTTTTTAAATGGAGTTCGACTGTTATCAACTATAAAGCTTGCACATTTTTATGAGTTTCTGTTCGTGTGATCTTTTAGTAATTGTGCAAATGCCGTCTTGAATAAGTCTTTTATGAGTGCTCTTTGGGGCTCATTGAAAGAAATAATAGTTGACTCTTGTTGCTCAGAAATGCAGAATGCCTGATTTCCCCATTCTTTCAAAAAAATTGTTTAATTTTAACGAATGGCTAGGTCTTCCTGAGATCCCTTTTACTACAGCTGACGTAGCAAAAAGCCGTGTTTTTTGCACCACGCCCAGATAGCACAGCGGCCGGCTCTGCCAGCTACCCCTCTCTGTGTGTCTTTTGTCCCTCTGTAGAAGGTGTCTCAGGCACTGCTGAAGCGATGGAATTCTCCAGTGACTTTTTAGTAATTGATCTCCCTGGAGATTCTCGGCTGCTTGCAGAATGTCAGAAGACTCTGGAGGATCACTTAAATGGCCATCCTTGTGAGCACCTGTCTTCCTAGTTCACAGGGCTTTGATTTTTATTCTGTGTCTTTAAATGAATTAAGTGGAGTTGGGTGTCCTGGACCCGTACCTCTTGAAACGCTCATTTCCACTCCTTCTGTATTAGAAGAGTCATTCAGCCAGATAAGAGCCTGGACATCAGGAGTGGACTGTAGTCCAGATGGACCACGGCTTGTTTGTGCTACAGGGCGTCTGGACCTCCTGGATGGAATACCAGGGAAAGGAAGTTGAGAAAAAGGATCTGTGAGTTCTTGCTCAGAGCATTTGAGCTTTCATTCGGGAGCTGTGTAATCATTTTCCTGCCTGTGGCTCCATCTCTTCTTCATTTTATACAGATCTTGAGGCCTCTCCCACCATAAGAACATACCTGTGGGCTGGGCGTAGTGGCTCACACTTGTAATCCCAATACTTCAGGAGGCCAGGTGGGAGGATTGCTTAAAGCCAGGAGTTCAAGACCAGCCTGGGCAACACAGGAGGAAGACTCAGTGTCTACAAAAATTAAAAATAAATTAACCAGGCATGGTGATACACACCAGTAGTCCCAGCTCCTTGGGAAGCTGAGGCAGGAGAATCACTTGAGCCTAGGAGTTGGAGGCTGCAGTGAGCTGAGATCACTGCACTCTAGCCTGGGTGACAAGACAACCCTGTCTCTAAACAAACAAAAAATAGCTGTGAAACAGCCCCTCCTTGATGTGAGAGCCCCTCTACCCGTTAATTTCCTTCATTCCATTGCCAGAAAAGCTGCTGTCTATACAGTGTTTCCCTTGCTTAAGGGGAACTCATGCCTTAGCCCTCTGCTGTCTGTCCCTTCCGTGTCACATCACAGTAACCTGTTTCCCCAAATCCAGTGGACGTTTCTGGGTCGGCTCCCCTCATACACCGGAGCCTCCGTCATCCCAGGAGTCTGTCCTGCTGTCCGAGGCAGAGGCCTCTCTAGGCTTTCCTCATGCAGCTGGTCTGTCCTTTTGTAGTCTCCTTTGTACCCTTGCTCGCCTCGGCTTTCTAGAGCCCAGGAACCAGTGTATTTTCTGATGGGCACCCTGTCCTTTGTTTGAGGAAGACGTGGCGTAGGATCCCAGGCCTGACCTCTCTAGAGCATCCTCTCTGCACCAGGGCTTTAATTCCCAGCCTACTCCTGGATGGATGCCCCAGGCAGTCCCCCGTGCAGACCTCTCTTCTGACCACCGGCCTGTGCAGTGGCTGTTGTCTGGATGTCCTCACTGATGACATATATCCTCACTCCCCTGCCACCCTGCCTTTGTACAGTTCACTCCTGTAGGGTGCTTTTGCTGGATGGAGTCATTTTCACTCTTCCTAAAGCATCAGGTGTTGTCCCCTTTGGGTGTTGTCCCTTCTGGTTCTCCCATCCCAGGTCTTTGTGCTTAGCTTTGCTATTTAATCAGAAAATATTTATGGAACAGCACAGTGATCCAAGCACTGTTCTAGGTGCTGAGGGTCCAGACACTTCCCACCCCGGATTGCAATTGCCGGTGCATGTCTTCACGTCTGTCTCTCCTTAGGGCCAGAACTGCCACTCACTCATCTGGTCCTGCGCAGTATTTTCTGAAAAAGTCAATGTGATCGTACCAATTTCCTTCCTTCTCTTCTCTCCCTAAGTTCTACTGTGTGTCTTCCCCTCACCTCCCACAGGAGCAAAAAATAGGAAGTGGAACTTCATAGTTACAAGATTAAACAGATCAAATTTCATCATCATTTCTGGCTTCTACAGATAGCTGAAGTTTTGTGCGTATGTGACGCAAGGTGTGAGTTGAATGCTTCCTTTGTTCCATCGATTTGCCCAGCTGTGTTTCCTTTCTGCTGTGTCCTTTGTTCAGGGCTGAAGAACTCCGCTCTTTGAAAAGTAATTGTGAGACGAATATTCTGCTTCTTCTTAGGTGGCCCCTCTGCCTATGAATATTAAAGCATTTTGTTGGGAAACAAACATGAGATTTGCAAATGTTTTTATCCTGTAATACTGTCATCTTTTTCCACTGAGACAAAGTAACAAAGTCTGAAACACGGGACAACATAGCTAGACAATTTATTTTGGGGCTGTTATCCCTAGGGTTGCCAGTTATAATACAGGACACCAATTGTATTTGCATTTCAGATAAGCAACAAATAAAATTTTAATGTAAAGATATTCCAAATTTTGCATGAGACATATTTACACAAAATTATTTGTTCATCATCTGAAATTTGAATGTACCTGGGCATCCTTTTTTTTTGTTGTTGGAAACAGTGTTGCTGTGTCACCTAGGCTGGAGTGCAGTGGTGCAATTTTGGTCACTGCAGCTTTGACCTGGGCTCAAGCAATCCTCCCACCTCATCCTCCCAAGTAGCTGGGATTGGGACTACAGGAGTACGCCACTATGCCTGGATCATTTTGTTTATTTTTTTTTGAGACTAGGTCTTGCTATGTTGCCCAGCCTGGTCTCAAACTCCTGGGCTCAAATATAGCCACCCTTTTAACTGGCAGAAGACACTTGCTGGGATTAACAGTTTTTCAATCTCAATTTTCAGTCCTGGTGATGTTTCAGAGAGCCTACTCTTTGGTGGAAGCTTCTGTTTTTGCCAATTTAAATCTCAGCTGCACTTTTAGCAAACTTCTCAACCCTAAACTTTTTAGTAGGATCAGTGAGAAGGCCGTGCTTTTTCATGGCACCTCTTTAAAGATGAAGGTCTGACACCAATTGTTACAAAGTCATACAGTTGCAGAGATGAGATCGCAAATGACAACTCAGTGTTCCATCCCTGAGGTTTTTTGCCTGTTACAGAAATGGAAGTTGTCTGATTTTTTTTTTTTTTTGAGACGGAGTCTCGCTCTGTCGCCCAGGCTGGAGTGCAGTGGCGCGATCTCGGCTCACTGCAAGCTCTGCCTCCCGGGTTCCTGCTGTTCTCCTGCCTCAGCCTCCGAGTAGCTGGGACTACAGGTGCCCGCCACCTCGTCCGGCTAATTTTTTGCATTTTTTAGTAGAGACGGGGTTTCACCGTGTTGGCCAGGATGGTCTCGATCTCCTGACCTCGTGATCCGCCCACCTCAGCCTCCCAAAGTGCTGGGATGACAGGTGTGAGCCACCGCGCCCGGCCTGTCTGATCTTTAAATGTGTTCAGTGTAGTTCAGCAAGAATTTCTTAAACATTCCATTTGTTAGGCAGAGCAGGGGAAACAGTGCTCACTTCTGAGACTGTCTTAGGAACAAAACATTCCTTTTGGGGCCCAAGTCTGGGACATTATCATTACCTGGGGAGCATTTTGTTTTATTTTTAGAGATGGATCTTGCTCTGTCGTCCAGGCTGGAGTGCAGTGGTGCAATCATAGCTCACTATAGCCTCGAACTCGTGGTCTCAAGCGATCCTCCCATCTCAGCCTCCTGTGTAACTGAGACTACAGGCACATGCTACGTCACTCAGCTAGTTTTTAAATTTTTATTTTTTTTAAATGATGGGGTTTTGCTATGTTGCCCAGACTCTGGGGAGCATTTTAAAGCAAAATGATGCCCAGGATTCACCCAAGATTCTGAGCACTTGGCCTGGTGGGGCCTGCCCACAGGTAATTATTTCAGGTCTCCGCCAGTGATTGTAGTATTCAGTCGGGGTGGGGACCCACTCAGATGCAGCCTCTTGTGCTGTCTTGAAGTGTTCTCCCAGTGCCAATGTGGGGTGTGCATGGTGAGGACAGAACCTTTGCTCACGGGTTAAACACATGGCAGGTTTCACTCTGGGCCGTGACTCCGAGGTCGGTCTTCCAGGTACATTCGGTAGGGTCCCAAATGATCAAAAATCCATGTAGGCACTGACTGCATTTTAAAATCATTGATAAATGTGCCTGGAGAGGGTCTGACTTGTCATCTAGAGTGCCTGGAATCTGAATTAAAATTCATGTCTATTTTCTGTTTGTCACTAATCTTTTGTGCTGTGCAGTTTGTCGATGTAACTTGGGTGGTGGTAACCTGGGCTGGTGAAAATGATGCATGTGAAACTGAATCAAATTAGGTGTAAGTACTAGCTGACAGAAGCCTGTTGCAGCAACACCTGTTTTGTGTTTTGTTTGTTTGTTTGTTTGAGACAGAGGCTTGCTCTGTCGCCCAGGCTGGAGTGCAGTGGTGCAATCTTGGCTCATTGCAACCTCTGCTTCCCAGATTCAAGCAATCCTCCCTCCTCAACCTCCCAAGAAGCTGAGACTACAGGTGCGCTACCACAACCAGCTATTTTTTGTATTTTTATTAGGGACAAGGTTTCGCCATATTGGCCAGGCTGGTCTCGAACTCCTGACTGCATGCGATCTGCCTGCCTTGGCTTCCCAAGGTGCTGGGATTACGGGTGTGAGCCACCACACCCGGCCAGCAACACCTGTTAACAGTTACACAACAACTGGTAGCACTAGGCTCCCAATGAGACTCTCTGCCAGTCAGGGTGTGCCACCCAGTTAGGTTAACAAATCCGTCCTGTTGATAAAAGTTGAGAAACGACTCTCAGGATGGCTTGGCCCATAGATTGCTTAGGGTTATGTAGCCCCAATTTCATGATGTGAATCAAAGTAGCATAAAGACCTTCTGCATCCCAGGTCCTGGGTTGCTAGTTAAAGATGTGGATTCCTGGGTCCTGCTGCAGAGCTAGTGGATCAGGAGCTCTGGAATCCAGTAATAACCCCTGGGATTCTGATGCTGGGATCAAGGGTTATCTGAGCCACATTGTGGCCATGGCAGACTGCCATGGTGGCCCTGTGTTTGCCCGGGGTCAGATAGGGAAAGAAGCCGACTTTCATGAGCAAATGAACATGCAACCTGTGAGCCTCCCTCCATCTGGGCAGTGGTGTCCCACCTCTTTGTCTTTTCAGAAGGCTCCCTTTCCCCTCGTGGTGTGCCAGGGTATATTAAGAGCATCCTCAGAAGTCCCAGGTTTCCCTGCAGGCTTATCTCCAGCTCTGCTTACTCGGTGTTAACTTTGGCACAGCTGGTCTTGTTCCTGTGCTGGGATGGTATCACTTTTTCCTCTCTGATACTTTCTTCCTGTTACTTTTAAGACAGATTGAATTAATTTGTTTTTACCATGAGCAAAGTCTTCCACGTTAAACTGTTAAATAATTCCATGGATCTGATCAGAAATCTTCATTAATGCAAAATAGTAGAGCTAAACATACAACAGTGGCTATTGCCAGCAATTGCGGGGAGGAAAAAACTCTCGAATAAAGTTTTAAAGGTCTATATTATGAAACCTCTATTTTATACTTTGCTCATTTGGATTTTGTAGTCATTTAGACAGAGAGTGGCTTCTAAAGCGTACCCTTCAGTCCATTGAAAACAAAATATGTTATACAAATTAGTATAAACCAGTACTTCTCAAATAGGACTTTTTGTAAGCTAAGCAGAGGTGTTTTTTGGAATTTAGGGGAGCTGTCCCAATTTTCCTGGGAAACATTACAGTTTAAAGCTTTTGTCTCCTATACAGGTTTCTAGTCCATGGTGCATGTCACTACTAGACTGTCCAAATAAATTCTATCCAACCCCAAACTGTAAACGTCTTTATGTTTGATGTCAGTGCATGTCTCACTATCACTTGTAGGTGTTCTGCCACTTAAAAAGCTTGAGACCTACTGGCATAGACAAGATTGCAAATTTGAAATCATTAGACTTTATTCTGGGAGGGCCTTATTGACCATGAAATGTTGATGTCATCTTGCATGAAAGCCCATGCCCTCCCCACCCTCCATCTCACACCCTTGTTGGTGTAGCCCATCATCTCAGTGGTCAACTCCTGAGTGACATTCTTTCCTCTGGGCTCATGGAGCACCCCGGATAGCTTCTGCATGTCACTTCGCTCATGTTATAGGGAGGTGCTCTTTGTCGCTCTGCTGTCAGTATCCAAATAAACTCACTATCAAGACCTGCAGAATTGTTTACTCCAAACCACTCCTCAGACTGAAAACCCATTTATCACATGCATCCAAGTATGCACAACTCCAGGAGAGAGGTTGTGGAGTGGGCTGCGAATCGCCACCATTCTCCTAACCGGATGCCAGCTCACGGTGCATGAAGGTGTCACGCATGGGATCCATGGCTGCATGGAGGTGGGGATTTAGGATGAGCGAGGGGCACTAATACAGACATTTGGGCCTTTGACATAGTGGGTTCGGTGTTTGCAGTTTGAACCCAAAGTTCCACAATGCACAGTACTTTATAAGTTTATTGAGGCAGAAATTTCAACGTAGTGGGACATGAGACCAGTGTGTGAGCAAAGCCTTGTAGGCAGAGGGAGGCCTGTGACTCTCCTGCATCCCATCAACAGGCCCCTGTCATCCCCAGCCTTGGAGTATCTGCCACACACATGTCCAAGCAACAACAAAATCCCTTCATCCCTCTTCCTAAAAATTAACTGTGGGTATCCGGGAGTCCATACACATAAAAATAAATGACTGACCTCCCATTTACTGATGGGGAGCAGAGACAGTCTCCTACACAGAAGAATTCCAAGTAATGCATGTCTGTACTCTGCCCTCAGGAAAAGGAGTGTTATGGTTTGGCTGTGTCCCCACCTACCCAATTCTCATCTTGAATTGCAGCTCCCATAATACCCACATGTTGTGGGAGGGACCTGGTGGGTGATAATTGAATCATGGGGTCTTTTCCCCCATGCTGTTCTCGTGATAGTGCATAAGTCTCACGAGATCTGATGGTTTTATAAGGGGAAACCCCTTTTGCTCAGCTCTCATTCTCTCTCATCTGCTACCATGTAAGACGTGCTTTTCACCTTCTGCTATGATTGTGAGGCCTCCCCAGCCACGTGGAACTGTGAGTCCATTAAGCCTCTTTTTCTTTATAAATCACCCAGTCTCGGGTATGTCTTTATCAGCAGCGTGAAGGCGGACTAATACAGGGAGCATAAGTCTTCCCCCACTAAGTGTGGCCTTCCCGACAAAGGTGGGAAGGGGAAGGGAAAGGGGTGGGGCGTAGGAGGAGTAACTAAGTCTGATAAACACTACCCCAGCCAGATGATCAAGGTCAACAGAGCAGCATACTCTGCTGTGTTACTGTGGATAGCGGACCCTAGATACAATGTCATGAGAATGGTACTTCACTGCCATGGTCTTCCATTCTGTCATGATGTCAAACCATAAACAAAACGTCAGAAAAATGCCCACATTGAGGGACATCCTACAAATTACCTGAGCAGTGCTCTTCAGGACTGGCATGGTCATCAGAAACAAGGACAGTCCGAGAAACTGTCATAGCCAAGAGGAGCTAAGGTGCTGTGATGAGTAAATGTGATGCGGTACTCAGAAAGGACCCTGGAACAGAAAAGGAAAATTGGGGGGAAAAGGCTAAGGAAATCTGAATGAAGTATAGCTCTAGTTAATAATAATACATCCATATTGGTTCAGTAATTGCAACATATGCTAATGTAAAGTATTAATAACCAGAAACTGGGTGAGAGGTACATAGGAATTCTCAGTATTGTCTCTGCAGGTTTTTTTGTAAATCAAAAGCTATTCTAAATTTGAAAGTTTATTAAAAAATAAAATATCCACCAGGTGTGGATATTTTACAATTGAGTCATTTACGGGCTTAAAATACTTAACCTTAACAGCTGCCCTCAAAACTGTAATCCAGGGCTGGGCGCGATGGCTCACGCCTGTAATCCCAACACTTTGGGAGGCCAAGGCGGGTGGATCACTTGAGGTCAGGAGTTCAAGACCAGCCTGGCCAACACGGCGAAACCCCATTTCTACTAAAAACATAAAAAATTAGCTAGGTGTGGTGGCGCACACCTATGATCCCAACTACTTGGGAGGCTGAGGCAGGAGAATCACTTGAACCTGGGAGGTAGAGTTGCACAGCGCCAAGATCACTCTACTGCATTCCAGCCTGAGTGACAGAGAGACTGTCTCAAAAAAATAAAATATCCCATTGCAGAGACATCACTACAAACAGAAAAGTCCTGAGAAGAAAGCTAACTGTTGGTACAGGGGTGGAAATGAAGAGGTTTTAGATGTGTTGCTTGTTAGCTAAAAGTACAAGTTAAATAGGAGAAAATACATGCTGTATTTGAATTTTGGGTCTCTTAATACTATGAGACTATATTCCTCACAAATGTCCTGGGTCTCCTTTTATTTCAGGTAAAAATTGATAGAAAATACTAGGTCTGTATCGTGAATTTATCTATCAGCATTAAGTATAATACAGGTAAAAGTTGTCAAAATAGATCATTAGCCCCAACTGCAGAAGCAAAAGAAGGAATGTAAACTAATAACTTTGCTAATTGCCGTTTCCATTATTAATTGGTATTCATTTTTTAGTTTGATAGGCACATAATGTATATTGTTTATTTTTATACTGTTGGAAAGAACGTGCAAATAAGTGACTTTTCTCAACTCTTCCAGGTTTGAATTAGAACAAGATTAAATTCTGCTAGTGTTTTGAGAGACACCAGTGTTAAGATTATAGAACTATTAAATTTCTCCTGTACTAAATTTATGTTTGAATATGTAAAATCCTGGTGAAGACTTTGTTTCTGTAGCTCTAAAACTTTGATCAGATCATCCTTGTCTGGATCATACCTCAGGTTTCCGAAGTGAAAGGTGTTTAATTGGGCCATTTGTAGTATACTTGCTAAGAAGAATGCTTTGTTTTTTAAGTAGGAATTTATTTGGCACTGTGATTAGTGAGCCATAACAGTCTTGATAAAGAATTTTTTGTTTTTGTTTTTGTTTTAAAATGGAGTCTCGCTCTGTCACCCAGGCTGGAGTACAGTGGCACGATCTTGGCTCACTGCAGCCTCTGCCTCCCAGGTTCAAGTGATTCTTCTGCCTCAACCTCCCTAGTATCTGGGACTACAGGCACCCACCACCATGCCCAGCTAACTTTTGTTATTTTTTTTAGTAGAGTCGGGGTTTCACCACATTGGCCAGGTTGTTCTCAAATTCCTGACCTCAAGTGATCTGCTCGCCTCGGCCTCCCAAAGTGCTGGGATTACAGGCATGAGCCACCGCGCCTGGCCCCTACTGCTTATTAAAGTGCTGGTTTTGCCCCCTATTTCCAATGGCCTCTGATATATTGAAACTAAAGATACTCTTACTATCTTTTCAGTTTAAGCCACCAAAAAGATGAAATGAACTATGATTTAGGAATACCAGGACAATTTAAGGTTCTAATATTAAACTATAGATCAAATACCGCTTGCTTATATTTCTTTCTTAGGAATTTATCCTCTAATTGTTCCAATTTTGGCTCCTTGAAACACAGACCTGAATTATTTTGTATATAGGTGATAACAACCAGGTTCAGTGGCTCACACATATAATCCTGACACTTTGGGAGGCTATGGCAGGAGGATTGCTTGTGTCCAGGAGTTCAAGGCCAGTCTGGGTAACATAGTGAGACCCCACCTCTAAAAAAATAAAAAAAAATTAGCCAACTGTAGTCCCAGCTACTTGGGAAGCTGAGGTGGGAAGAACACTTGAGCCTAAGAGATCAAGGCTGCAGTAAGTTGTGATCACACCACTGTACTCAGCCGGGCAGCAGAGCAAGAGCCTGTCTCGAAAAAAAGAAAAAAGAAAAAGAAAATTCATGGTGGACAGTGATCCTGAGTCCTTGAGTTTAAGAACCTATTATCAAAACAGTTTGTAGGTGGCCCCATAGTCATTTAGTCATTGCAATCATCGTATCCTTGGGGAGGGAAGTCTCTCATGTTAGTTCTGTGAGAAAACATGTTAGTTCTGTCAGCGTACTAATACTTTACATTTCATTGGCATTTTATTAACTATAATCATATTTCCATGGAGCTGAAAATAATAAGTGGCATGTACAGTATTTCCTTGGTCCTAAGGAAGCATTTCTGGCCAGACACAACCACATCATATGTCTGTGTGGATTATAAAACATATCCCCTTTTCAGAAATATTAATATGAAATAGAAAAGCTACATTTTAAAATTCAAGAAGTACGTGGAACACAGATTTTTGCAGCCCCCAGAAAATGTTTGTGTGTGGTTTTGTGCTCTTACAAACACCACAACCCCGTATGTTGACAACCACTGATTTTAGAGTATAAGATCAGAGCCTTTTCCATTTCACATGTAGAGGGCAAATATATTGTATGATAAAACTGCCCTATTTGGTCCTTTTTTAAAAAAAAAAAGTCTGGGTCTTTTTCAGCCCAGCTATGCCTCAGGAGGAACGTGTGCATAATACCACAAGCCCCATCAACCTGGGGGTGGCAGATGCCACACAGATGGTGGCTTTTCATCCTGGCATAGCTCTAGGTTTCTCTGTCCCTTAACTCTTTTTCTGAGGGTACCATGCTCTGAGGAACATCTTTTTCATTATTATTCTCTTCTCTCTCAGAATACGACATTGTTGTCTTGTGTATAAATCAAACATTTCACAGTTGTCACTCATAAGGACCTCTGACACCAGAAGCTGTATTAAGTTCCTGATTATTGGGTAGAAAAAAATCCGAGGGCGGTTGCAGGGATTAAAAGATTTCTTCGCAAGGTAAATAATGAAAGCTTAGACAAGTCAGAAACTTGACTCTAGGTAGAAGATAAAAATGAGCTTCATCTTTATTATCAGTCTTAAGGATGTATTCCTACTCCTCCTTCCCTTTTTAATCTGTATTTAATAAAAAAGCAGAGTATCAGTATACACACACACTTTTACTCCATTTTCCTGGAAACAAAGATAAAGTGTGGTTGTACACACTGTTTGCCTCTGCTGAAAAGTGAACCTAACGCACAAAGAATGTGTTCTGGAGTCTAGCCTGAAATTGAAGAGGGCTGAAAGTCCTCTGTCACTTTCAGGCTGTGAATCAAACAAGTTCAGCATTTTTATTTGTCAAATCTCGACCTTATTGCTAAATAGAGGCCCGCTATTTGTAAAATGTTTCATTCCTCTTTAAAATTTAATAATCTCCCTTGGCCATGTTTTGTTTTCCTTCTCTTTGAAAATCCTGATAAGGCAGTTTCGGATTGCGGTTATTTAATACCAGAAAACCTTTTCTTTTGTGCACACTTATTAAACAGATTTTTGAAAGCAGCATTTGTTCATGTATGTGTATTCAATTATATTTCTTCTTACAAAGTAATGAAAATACTGTTAAAATGAGGGAACGTGTTTGAGTGTGTCTGTTGATTTCTTATCACAGTGTTTAAATCTGTTTTTGTGCGTTTTTTTTTTGTTTGTTTGTTTGTTTTGTTTTGTTTGAAACGGGGTCTCACTCTGTCGCCCAAGCTGGAATGCAGTGGCATGATCTCTGCTCACTGCAAATTCCACCTCCTGGGCTCAGGCAATCCTCCTGCCTCAGCCTTCCAAATAGCTGAGACTGCATAGGTAAGCGCCATCACACGTGGCTGATTTTTGTATATTTTGTAGAGATGGGGTTTTACCCTGTTGCCCAGGCTGGTCTCAAACTCCTGGACCCAAGTAATCTGCCCACTTCGGCCTCCCAAAGTGCTAGGATTGCAGATGTGAGCCACTGCACTGGGCCTTTGTGTGTATCTTGCATCGGGATTTTGTAGAATTTCTGCTGCAACTTGGAAAGCACTTTGGGAAGCCATGCTCATGAACTGCAAGTTCTGAACTCATACAGCCTTCAAGAAACAGTTCTGTAGTATGAAGTGTATTCAGCCACTCTCCAGTGGCAGGCAGTACATTCCAAACCATTTTGGAGACTCAGGATGGTATAGTAACAGCTTTGAACCTGCCTTAGAAGATCTGGGGTTTCACGGCTCCCATCGGTGTGTTGAAATCTCTGAGATGTGCCGCCTCCAAGAAAAGTATCTGTGTTTAATCCAGGGTCCCTCAGATGTGTTTGTACACCCTTTCCCCCTGCTCTAGGAGCTGCTGATGTCCTATGAAGGCAGTTTGGGAAACCCATGTTGAGGATTGGAAATCTTTCTTTTGTTTGGCTTCTTTCAATATAGCATGAATGTTCTGCAAGCACACTGTTGAGGTGGGTTAATTTTAGTTAACCATTCCTGAAGATTATAAACCAGAGTAAGGTTAATAACTTTAGCGGTTAACCACCAAATGTTTCATTCATTGAAGTTTTTGTAAATCAGTTACCCTCAGATCTCCTGATTGCCAGAGCAGCGGTGATGCTGGAGTATTTCCGAGCCAGTAAATGGCATGCAGGGAGATGATGGTATCTCCTCTTTCATCTCAGAGCCAAGGTCAAAAGCCCAAGGTTAGAGGATGTTTTCTATTTTCCTATTTCTCATTAAAAAGGGGAATAGCGGGTAGAGAAAAGGGTTATGGCAGTTAAATCACTCCTCAAGGGGATATGTAAAGAGAAGCCCTAGTCTTAAGCCAGAATAACGGAGCCATGACATCTGGGTGAGTTCATTTGCATGTCCATGTTTAGGGCTGGGAATATACTGGAGGGTCAGGCGCTGTGGATCTGGGAGGAGGCACTCCCCAAGGGAAGGGGCTTTGGAGATTCAGGAGGCAACAGTGAAAGCCTGGGCTAGTGATTCTGGAAGGAAGGCTGAGGTCGAGACCTTGAGCTCTGAGATGACCCCACAAGGAGCAGGGAAAAGATGGCCAATATAGATGGAGGAGCGAATGCAAATAGTTGGGTTTTTTTTTGTTTGTTTTCTTTTCTTTTTTTCTTTTTTGAGACAAGGTCTCACTCTGTCACCCAGGCTAGAGTGGAGTGGCACAATCACTCCACTGCAACCTCTGCCTCCAAGGCTCAAGCCATCTTCCCATCTCAGTCCCCTGAGTAGCTGGGACTGATGACAGGCCTATGCCACCACACCCAGCTATATTTTTTAGATTTTTTTTGTAAAGGTGGGGGTCTCATTATGTTGGCCAGGCTGGTCTTGAACTCCTGGCCTCAGACAATCCTCCCGACTCAGCCTCCCAAAGTGCTGGGATTACAGGTGTGAGCTACCATTTCCAGCCAAAAAGAGTTGTTTTGGTTGGTTGGTTGTTTTTTAAGATGGAGTCTCATTCTGTCGCCCAGGCTGGAGTGCAGTGGCATGACCTCAGCTCACTGCAACCTCTGCCTCCTGGGTTCAGGCAGTTCTCCTGTCCTAGCCTCTCAGGTAGCTGGGACTACAGGTGCACGCTACCACGCTCAGCTAATTTTTGTATTTTTAGTAGAGATAGGGTTTCACCATCAGCGTATTGGTCAGGCTGGTCTCGAACTCCTGACCTCAGGTGATCCACCCGCCTCGGCCTCCCAAAGTGCTGGGATTATAGGCGTGAGCCACTGCGCCTGGCCCAGAAAGAGTTTTTAAAGCATGAGCAGCCCCAGTTCCCAGGACCCAAGTGCTAGAAACCCAGGAAGGAAAATGTTGAGTGGACTCTGAAAGGAGCTGAGAATGGGGTCTCAGGACTGTAAGGAGAGTAGCTGTGGACTTCCAGGAGTAGGTTTAAAGGGCAAGCCATTCTTCCTGTCTCATGGAGTGGATGGGGTTGGTGATGGTAAAGGGAAGAGTTGCGCCACAGGAGGTATTTGGTGTGCAGGCTCTGTAGTGGGCTCTGTGTTGAGGATGTCAGAGGGAATGACATCGCTTTGCTTGGAACATGCTTTAATAGATTATGTTCACTCTTCATTATCATAAATGCCATTAGATTGCCCAGGGGTTCCAAGCTCTTCCTCCCCATTCCCAGACAGATTCACTGAAATACTTTGCTCACAATATACCCATTTCTCAGTTCAATTCTGGAAGAGGGTCTGGAGGAGAGAAAAAAGGGAGATCACTGCAGATAACGGAACAGAGCAGTTGCATTGCCTGAGACCCACTGTAGTCAGTGCAATGACTCTCTGCAACCTGCTTTCTATGAGAAATGCTACATGTAGGTGTTAATTCATGACACTCATCATTACAGGTTGGCAAACTCTACCATATGAAGACCTTATATTTCTATCATTGCTTCCATGTGTTGATTGGAAAACCATTGATGGATTTGACAAGAGAAAGTGTTGCCAAGCAGCCCCCCAGAACCTGTCCCTTTGTGGAAGAATGTAGCCCCCTTACTGTTGGTGCCCATGCAGCATTGAGAAGTATAGAAACTCACTGGCTTAAAAAAATAAAAGAGAACCATTGGGCATTTCTCAAACAAATTCCAAGTAAGCCAGATGTTCCGTCTCATGTCCTAGAAAGGAAAATACTGGATTGCTGCTTGGTTAATGTTTCTTAAAAGGTGAACATAAAATACAAGTGCTTCAAAATGCAAGTCCTGGCCTGGCGTGGTGGCTCACTCCTGTAACCCTAGCACTCTGGGAGGCAGAGGCAGGCAGATTGCCTGAGTTCAGGAGTTCAAGACCAACCCGGACAACATGTTGTGAAACCCCGTCTCTACTAAAAATACAAAAAAATTATCTGGGCATGGTGGCGCACACCTGTAATCCCAGCTACTACCTGGGAGGCTAAGGCACAAGAATTGGCTGAACCTGGGAGGCAGAGGTTGCAGTGAGCCAAGATCGCACCATTGCACTCCAACCTGAGTAACAGAGCAAGACTCTGTCTCAAAAACAAAAACAAAATGCAAGGCCTAAATTTTAGGTGCTCTAGATAATACCGGAGGTCTTGAATCTTAATTGTTATCTATCTATCTATCTATCTATCTATCTATCTATCTATCTATCAGTCATCTATCTATCTATCTAACATTGGTCCTGTAATCAGCCTGTGTTTGTCTTTTGGGTGTGGAGTATTCCAGGCACTTCCTAAAACTTTGGGCCCTCGGGGATAAGGAGTGGCTGCTGGAACCAGGAGTATGATAAAAGAGTATTATTTCTAGAGCTAAGTTTTAATGTTCTGATATTGGTGGTTACATTTTTTAGATTGTCCAGATTGCCTGTTTCTTAATCTTCTGCCCTTGTATAAGGTCTCAGAAACACGCCTTTGGTGTCCAGCACAGGCCTGCTGTGCCCATCTGTGTTCATAGGTGGCAGATACTTCCAGAACTGTCCAGGAGAGGCCAGGTGGTATGGTACAAGGTCCTTTGAACTTCAGTTAGAAGACCGGGGTCTTCCAACTTCTGGCTCCTCTAACTTTTGAGTCCTGTGACTTTGAGGAAAGTATTCAACTTTTCTAGGCCTCAGTTTCTTCGTTTGCAGTTGCCTGTGACGCCTCCCCTCCACAGGGATGTTGTTGGGTTTCAGGGAAATCATGTATGCATGCGTGTGTGTGAAAACATGCTTCAGCCGGGGGCAGGGGCTCACTCCTGTAATCCCAGCACTTTGGGAGGCCAAGGAGGGCGGATCACTTGAGGTCAGGAGTTTGAGACCAGCCTGACCAACATAGTGAAACCCTGTTTCTACTAAAAATACAAAAATTAGCCGGGCATGGTAGCGTGCGCCTGTAATCCCAGCTACTCGGGAGACTGAGGCAGGAGAATTTCTTGAACCCAGGAGACAGAGGTTGCAGTGAGCTGAGATTGCGCCACTACATTCCAGCCTGGGCAATGCAGTGAGGACTCCATCTCAAAAATAAAAACTAGAAAATAAAAATTAGCCAGGTGTGGTGTGGTGGCACACGCCTTTAATCCCAGCTACTCAGGAGGCTGAGGCAGGAGAATCACTCAAACCCGGGAGGCGGAGGTTGCAGTGAGCCAAGATTGCGCCACTGCACTCCAGCCTGGATGACAGAGTGAGGCTCCATCTCAAAAAAAAAAAAAAAGAAGAAGAAGAAGAAGAAAATATGCTTCAGAGGCTTCAGAACTTCCCGGGTGTTCAGGAGTGCTTTTTAGGCCATAGTGCAAAGGGTGAATAAGAGGCTGCCTGTGGGTAACATTTACGTTTGTGTCAGAAATAAACTGAACGCTTTCAATTGGTTGCACACCACTTATTTTTAGGGCAATGTTATTAATAAGGACCGAAAGAAGTTCTGTGCTAATCGATGAAATCTGAGTATCTGTCGTCTCTCTGCCCTTGACCGTCAACGTCTGCTTTTTCTCTTTTACTTGCATTTACCTATTCCATCACTCCCGAAGAAATGCATGTGTTTACCTTTGAAAATATGAGAGGATCGTGATTTTGACACTGGGGTAAAATAATTCAATCTGGAATAGTCTGAAACTTACCATTTATACCCACCATTTCTGACAGGAATTTTTTTTTTTTTTTTTTTTTTTTTTTTTTTTTTGGGAAAAAATCTTGGTCTTTTTCCCCGGCCAGAGTGCAGTGGTGCGATCTTGGCTCACTGCAACCTCCACCTCCCAGGTTCAGGCGATTCTCCTGCTTCATCCCTAGTAGCTGGGATTATAGGCGTGCACCACCATGCCAGGCTAATTTTTGTATTTTTAGTAGAGATGGGGTTTCACTATGTTGGTCAGGCTGATCTCAAACTCCTGATTTCAAGTGATCCACCTGCCTCAGCCTCCCAAAGTGCTGGGATTACAGGTGTGAGCCACCACGTCCAGTCCTGACAGGGAAAATGTTTACCAGGAGAATTAAACTTACAATGTTCAGTGATTTGCAGTGCCATACTATGCAAGAAAGTGCTTATCTTGAATGTATTCCACAAAACTCCTCTTTAAGTTTGTCAGAAGCAACTTAAGAGTGGCTTAAACAATAAAGGGAGCATTGATTTATGAGACTAAAAAGCCAAAGGTAGTGTGCAGGCCTGAGACGAAGCTTGGCAGGGCTTAGCAGTGTGACTGAAGGTTCTGGTTTCTTTCTGTCTACTTAGTTCTCAAATGGTATCAATTTTATTCTAAGGCGGACTCCCCTTGTGATCTGAAAATGGCTTCCCATAGGTTCCAAGGGTCGTATGTATCCCTGTCCCCAGCATTCCCTGAAAAAGCTGTGTTATTTGTTCTTATTGGATCAGCTCATTCTTTTTTATTATTATTATTATTTTTTAATGAGACAGTATCGCCCTGCTGCCCTTGCTGGAGAGCAGTGGCATGATCACGTTTCACTGCAGCTTCAACTTCCTGGGCTCGTGGCATCCTCCCACCTCATTCTCCTGAGTAGCTGAGACTCCAGATGTGCACAGGTGTGCCTGGCTAATTTTCACCATGTTGCCCAGGCTGGTCTCGAACTCCTAGGCACTCATGCAGTCCTCCCTCCTTGGCCTCACAAAGTGCTGGGATTACAAGTGTGCGCCACCAAGCCTGGCGTGGCCCAGCTAATTCTGAATTGAATTTCACCTCTGGAGCCAAATAGAACCGCAAGTGGAAATTGGTGACTAGGTCAACAGAGGTTTCCCTGCAGTCTACATCTGTTGAGTCCGGCTGGTTGGTCAGCACTCTATTTATAAGTTTTCAGTTTGTAGTTCGGGTTAGTTTACCTCCTTTAAACGTACACATGAATATCTACTAAAAATATGCAGTACTTGGCTGTTCACAGAGTTCTTTAACATTTTGATTCTCAACCTTCTTCCCGACATCACCATATCTGAGGGTGTCCTCCCACCTGTCACTGTGTCAGCAGCAGTGACCCGCTGCCCGGTGGCTTCAGCAGTGCTGTTTATGTGCGGCGTGACTGAGAGTGGATTACTTAACCGCTGAGCCACAGGTTCTTGGTGTAACTTACCCTCTTTACAGAGTTGTTTTGCATGTTTGCCGGGATGACATTATCTGTCAAAAGAAGCCCAATGATGGATCTGAGATTTCTGGTGTCCATCCTGATAGTCAGAGGCAGGATGAAGGCTGGCCCAGTCTGGTGGTGCCCTGGGGATACCTGTATTTGCTAGGGCCTAAAACTTGAGGTGAGGATGGTTGCCAGGGCCTGCGCTGTGTGAACATGAGGTTGCCAGATCCCCGAGGCTAGACAATTGGAGCCAAACATAGGTGAGGAAATCAAGGAGGCTGATAAAAGAAGAGTAGTGACATCAACCAGGTAGAAGCAGCCAGATGCCTGCCCTACTGCAGCTCAGGAAAACCCGAGCTTGGGCTAATGCTGTTGCATGAGCAGAGCAAGTTACAGAAACAGCATGTTGCCCCCGTAGTTATCCAGGCATCTGTGTCGCTCTGTATCCAGGGTTAAACTACAAGGCATGTTGTTCAGAATAGCTCAGTTCCTGATTTAAAACAAGCCAGGCGTCATGGGTCATGCCTGTAATCCCAGCACTTTGGGAGGCCGAGGCGGGTGGATCACCTGATGTCAGAAGTTTGAGACCAGCCTATCCAACATGGTGGAACCCCATCTCTACTAAAAATACAAAAAATTAGCTGGGCTTGGTGGCGGGCGCCTCTGATCCCAGCTACTCGGGAGGCTGAGGCAGGAGAATCTCTTGAACCCAGGAGGTGGTGGTTGCAGTGAGCCAAGATCGCACCATTGCACTCCAGCCTGGGCGACAAGAGCAAAACTCCATCTCGGGGAAAAAAAAAAAATAAACAGTCATTTAATATTTATTTTAGAAAGGTTTTTTTTTTGGTTTGTTTTTTGGGTTTTTTGAAGGCTGCAAAAGTACCTGGTGGATTTAAGCACTGGTAACATTATTTCTGTCTACAGTGTTCTGAGGCAAGTTTTTGGACTGAGAGTTTCAGACTGAGATTACCAATTAGGCAATCTCTGATTTTTTTTTTTTAGCTTTTATTTTAGGTGCAGGGGATACAGGTACAGGTTTGTGACATGGGTAAATTGTGTGTCACGGGGGTGGGAGGGTTTAGTGTGCAGATGATTTTGTCACCCAGGTAATAGGCATAGTTCCAAATAAATAGTTTTTCCGTTCTCTCCTTCCTGTCAATCTGCACCCTCAAGTAGGCCCCTGTGTCTGTTGTTTCCTTCCTTACATCCATGTGTTCTCAATGTTTAGCTTACATTTATGAGTGAGAACATGTGGCATTTGTCATATTCCTTATTTATTTATTTAGAGACAGGGTCTTGTTTTGTCTCCCAGGCTAGACTGCAGTGGCGCAGTCATGGCTCACTGCAGCCTTGACCTCCTAGGCTCAGGCGATCCTCCTGCCTCAGCCTCCTGAGTAGCTGGGATTATAGGCATGTGCTAGTATGCCCAGCTAATTTCTGTGGTTTTTTTGTAGAGATGGGGTTTTACCCTGTTGCCCACACTGGTCTTGAACTACTGGGCTCAAGCAATCTGCCTGCCTTGGCCTTCCAAAGTGCTGAGATAACAGAGGTGAGCCACCGTACCCAGTCATATTTGTGACATTCTTATAGAAATAATAATAGTCACTAGCATCTAGTGAGCACTTAGCACATGCCAGGCACAGTTTTCAGCATTGACTTGTTTGTTCCCCTAATAATCGATGAGGTGTGTGGCCTAGAGGGGTAGGTAACTGGCTCTTGCTCAAGCTTACACAGCTGATAATGGGTACAGCTGGGATTGGATTTAAACCCAGGTAATTTGACTCCAGAGCCGTTGGCCACCACACTATCCTACTTGCTAGGGATTTAATCTTGGTTAATTTTTTTAAGGGAATGCTTGATCTGAAACTTACAGCTCACATTAATTTTTAATCAGTACTTGAGGGAGGAGAGAGATGGTTGGCCATTTGTGTACATTTGTTGCCACATTTTGGTGGTGACAAACCACAACATGTGGTGTGTCCTCCTGACCAACAAAAACAAGAACTAGCCTGGGCATGGTGGCCCATGCCTGTAATCCCAGCACTTTGGGAGGCCAAGGTGGGTCGATCACGTGAGGTCGGGAGTTCAAAACCAGCCTGGCTAACATGCCAAAAACCCGTCTCTACTAAAAATACAAAAATTAGCTGGGTATGATGGCAGGCACCTGTAATCCCAGCTACCTGGGAGGCTGAGACAGGAGAATCGCTTGAACCCAGGAGTTGGAGGTTGAAATGAGTCAGGAGCATGTCACTGCACTCCAGCCTGGATGACAGAGTGAGACGCCATCTCAAAATAAACAAAAAAAAGAATTGTAGGAAACTCTTCCTCTCACCAAAGGCAGCCGTTTGAGACTAATTTTTAATTACTTCCTGAGCCTACTTCACCAAACGATCTATGAGTGAAAGGACTGAGTGAAATGATGAGTTACAGGGGAGGCAGAGAACCTAAGCCCTCTGGTGACTCTTGAGTTATTAATGGAACATAAAATAGAAGAATCTAAACTTTCCCAACAGATAAATTAGGGAGTAATTAGCTGCAGAGGAAAATGCTTATATTTCTTTTGCTGAAGAGTTCATGACGGATTTCCTAGTCTTGAACCTCCTTGGGGTATTTACAATGCAATTTGATGTAGCGATGTTTAATCTGTACTGGGTTGAAGTCAGAGTCAGAAATGTGGTTTACGAGTAAGAGTCTGAATTGTTCAAAATCAATGCGAGAGGATAGAATGATGGACTTGGCAGAGCCCTTTCTTTTTACTTCGTGTGACTCATCTTCACCCGGGTCGGAGTGAAACAGCCCTTCCCTACCGCATTCACACCCAGTGTGGCCCGTCATTCACTTCCTGGCCTGACTGGATGTGAAAACCAAGCACGCCTGTGGGCTAAGATAAGCGTGTAACATGGAGATAAGACAAAGGGGAGGTGCATGCCAGGATTTAGCCAATATCAAAGCTTCATTCTACTCCATGGGGCCCATGGAACGCAGTAAGCTCTCAGGAAGTGAGTTTCAGCATAATGGGAAGCCCCTGACATAAGCTAGAAGTATTTGGGGTCCACAGAATGGCCTGGAAAAGAAGCAAAGAAAAGATGGAGTTTTTTTGTTTTGTTTTTTAGAGACGGAGTATCGCTCTGTCGCTCAAGCTGGAGTACGGTGGCTCCATCATAGCTCACTATAGACTCAGCTGCCGGGGCTCAAGTGATCCTCCCACCTCAGCCTCCCAAGTAGCTGGGACTGCAGACTAGGGCTAGCGCACCTGCCTAATTTTAATTTTAGTATTTTTTGTGGAGACAAGGTTTTGCCTTGTAGCCCAGGCTGATCTCGAACTCCTGGGCTCAATTGGTCTGCCCACATCGGCCTCCCAAAGTGCTGGAATTACAGTTGTGAGCCCCGGCCCTGGCCTTCAAGTGTCCTTAAAAGTTCTGTCTGCTTCAGAAAGAACAGCTGGAAATGGTAGAGTGTTTTCTGTGCATACATTTTGCACCAAAGAGGACATAGAACTCTCCCGGCTGCCAGGGAAGGAGGAAAGGAGTGGGGAGCTCATCTCATTGTTAGCCAGTTTGTTCCCATTAGATATTTATCATTAGACACACGTGATGTGCCTCTAGCTTTTCGCAAGTCTTATCACTCACCTTGCTTTTTCCATTTTGTTGGGAATGGGATGCGGAGGGCAAGTGCTGGCTGTAACGAGTCACTGCAGATGTTTCTACTCAGTGATTGAAGTGTAAAAGCCCTTATTTAGTACAAGTTGGTCTGTCTGCGATTTGCTACTAAATCCGTGACTAAGTTGTGGTTCCTATCATGACAACAAAGATATAGATGGTGGGGCTGGTTTGGTTTTTTTTGTCCTTTTCTTGTGGACTCTTTTTTCCCCCTCACTCTTGAATCTAAGGCTTTTTAATCCACGCTGGTGGTTAAGAAGATTTTAAGACTGTCAGTAGGAAACCTCTTAAACATTCCTTGGTTAGACATGTGCAGTGTGAGTAAAGCCACCACTGAAAACCCATAGTAAATCTCAGCCGACTGTGCAGGATGGCCGGCTAGTGCACGAGGCTGCAGGTTGGCTGAAGCTGATGCCACAAAAAATACTTCAGTGTAGTCTGGAGGTAGCTGATTGCTGGCAGAAGATAAACATTTGGGATATTCACAATACGTTTTTACAGGGATAGAATATATTTGGTTACAAAACATAAAGAATGTTTCCTCCACAGAGAATGGGAGGGAGCTGCCCCTCAAGAATGTGTCATTTGAGGATGGGGGAAGGACCTGCATTGCCTGGAGGGTCCACCCCAAGCAAGCCCTGCTGAGTGTGGACTTCTCTGCTTGAATCACCTCATTTTCCTTTAGGAAAAGATGGAGAAGGGAAGGAAGTTGGGTCTCAGTTGTGTACGTGGCAAGTAGATGCCTCGGTGTTAAATTCTCCATTAATCAGAACCAGGCATTATGAATGTTAATTTCCATCCTAAATTTTACTCATGCTGGGGTGGAGGTTAAGGCTCAGATTTATCTTGCTAAGAGCCACTTTGCTTGCCATCTATTTATGAATTTCAGGAATTAGAGCTAAAAGTTGTGATTGCAGGGCTGGCAAATGGGCTAACCAGCATCCTTTCCATTTTTGATGTTCCATTTTGAAATGGTTTATGCTCTATGTGGACTTTTTCACTGTTATATTTTTAGTAGCACTGAAAGTAGAAGTCTTTCCTGGCAAGTAGATGCTATGGCTTTTAAACTGCACTGTGTTTACGGATTGTTTTTTTAATTGTTGAAAGTAGACTAGGCACTGTATGGCACCACAATCCTAATACTGTGTTCCTTCCTTCCAAGTCTCATTGCTTCTCACTTACTTTAAGGAAAATCCTAACACAGAGGGTGTAAAATACCAGGTCCTTTTCACAAAAAACTGTTCTGATTGTGGAAGTGTATGCATTGGGCTATTTTAGCCTGATGCCATTAAAATGTTTTGAATCCTATAATTAGCTCTCCTTTTTCTAATTCTATATGCCCACCAAGTCCATTTCTGATTATAAAATGGCTTCTTGAATAGATCTGCCTGCAGGGGAGAGAATGTACTGATCGTATGATGATACCATTGCCATCTTAAAAAGAGGTGTACATTATTGTGTAATTTTATTTTATTTTATTTTATCATTATTATCTTTTTGAGACAGAATCTTGCTCTTGTTACCCAGGCTGGAGTGCAATGGCATGATCTCGGCTCACTGCAACCTCCGCCTCCCAGGTTCAAGCAATTCCCCTGCCTTAGCCTCCCTAGTAGCTGGGATTACAGACGTGCGCCACCACGCCAAGCTAATTTTTGTATTTTTAGTAGAGGCAGGGGGGTTTCACCATGTTGACCAGGCTGGTCTTGAATTCCTGACCTAGTGATCTGCCTGCCTCAGCCTCCCAAAGTGCTGGGATTATAGGCATGAGCCTCTGCACCAGCCTTGTAATTTAAGTTTTAATTTAATTTTATTTTATTTTTGGAGACAGAGTCTTGCCGAGTTGCCCAGGCTGGAGTGCAGTGGCATGATTTCGGCTCACTACAATCTCCCCTTCCCAAGTTCAAGCGATTCTCATGCCTCAGCCTCCCTAGTAGCTGGGATTACAGGCGTGCACCACCACACACCCACGTAATTTTTATATATTTAGTAGAGACAGGGTTTCACCATGTTGGCCAGGCTGATCTCGAACTCCTGGCCTCAAGTGATCTACCCACCTCGATCTCCCAAAGTGCTGGGATTACAGGCGTGAGTCACTGCCCCCAGCCAAAAAAAAAAAGGTGTACTTCTTATTGCAAATGAAGACTTTGGTTATTTGTTTGCATCAATCGGTCTCTGATGGCTGATGAAGATAAGTCCATTCTGGGGGCAAGATCTCTCTCAGGACTAAGGACCAGACCCCAGACACTGAGGTGAATTTACCAAAATGACCCCACTCTGGAGGGCTACTTGGTGAACAGCTTCCTTGCTACGTCTGGAAGAACCCTGTCATCCTTCAGGCTGTCAGCTTGAAACATGAATAGTTACTATTTTTTTTTTTTTTTTTTTTGAGATGGAGTCTTGCTCTGTGGCCCAGGCTGGACTGCAGTGGCTGGATCTCAGCTCACTGCAAGCTCCTGGGTTTGGGAACAGTGACTGATAGTACCAGCTGGAGATCAGTGCAGCTGAATGAATACAGTGTCCTTTTGGGGGTACCTTAGAGATAATTGGCCCTAACTCCACCTAGCTCCAGCTACAGTTCAGGTGAGGGGAATGCAAACCCTTAAGACAATTTCTTTAACTCTACAGACTATTTTATGTAACATGGATGGAGCAGGATGGAAAATAATTAAAATAAATTCCTCTTTTAAAAATACACTTAACATAAATAAGACTAGTTCGAGTGTTGGAAAGCATTCTGGAAAAGAAAACCTGGTCATGAACCAAGTAGAAATCCCTTGGCAGCCGACGGCCCCTCCAGCTGTATTCAGTTATTGAACAGCTGTCAAAGAAAGCAACGCATTATTTGTCCATTTAGAACAATTTCAGAAAGCTGTTTTTAACCCCAGTGGTATTTTTCTGCAGTCTTCTAATCTCTGCAAAGGGTTTAAAAGATACAATAACCCATGCTTGTATCAGGCCTGAGGTTACCACCAGAGCATGGAGACACAGTGAACAAGTTCATGTGAAAGGAATTAGAACCATTAGAATTTTATTTCCTGCAGAATTTAGCACCATGGCACATAATCATATGTGGCTGTCTTGGCTCAAAGTCAGCAACAGTATCTACTATTTGTTTCTCAACTACATGACAAACAATATAAGATAAAAACCAGTGCTGTGTGTGTTCCTTGCATAACTAAAGAGTTGAAAACCACTATCAGGTGAATTTCTATCTTAAGCATTTTATCTTACAGAGCAGCTGAGACTGGGTAGTTTTATGAGCTTGTAATGATGTGAAATACAGGCAACACAGTCTTTCTTTTTGACTTAATGCTCAGACCATTTTAGTTTGGAAACCTGAGCTTTCTTTTCTGTTTTCATTAAAGGGTTTGGGCTTCTGACCAGGAACGCCAGTATTTGCATATATCACAATTTTAGGCTTAGAAAAACTCAAAATGTTTGTCTTTTGGTTTTTCTTTGTGGTTGATGTTTGCCAAAAAAGTTTTATTTTAGCGAAAGTGTTAGAAAATTGGAAACCCACTATGTGACTGTGAAACCAGGGCATAGTTTCAGTTGTAAAAAAAAAAGCTTTCAAAAAATCTGTTTGGTGGCTTCTGAGACATGAAGTGTTTTGATACTGTGGGCTTCTCATTGTTAAGTGTTTGTAAGTATTTCAGAGAGGTGTCCTAGGAATGGGAGAGGGCAGACAGCCCACGCGAGAACACAGCTTGTTTCTCAAGACCCTTGAACACAAATGTGGGTTCACTTTCAAGAAATCAAGGCCCAAGGTCTACTGGAGTTTCCAGTTAACCTGCACTTCCCTAAGCAGAAATTCTTCTGCAGGGAATTCATGTGCACCGTCTTCTCTCTTATTTAAAGCATCTAGTATTTGTGCTTTGAATATTCCAAAAAACATGTGCCGTATTATCTCGACTGTCTTTCCCAAGTAGCAAACTTGAACATATAAGGATATTCTGCTAAGTGGCTCTCTTCAATCAGACCCCAAATGACCAGATGTCAAATAAGCCAATGTAAATGTGACAGTGATCCTGGCTTTGAATGCCAAGGTCAACACAGAATTTACCCATGTTACATCCCCATTAAACTCTTTTCAGTTACAGTACCCAGGCAGAATTTGTGTTAGACAGAGTGAAAGTCTTTCTGCTGCATAATGTTAGTACAATTGTTAAGTGAAAATTGGATGAAAGTTATTATGAGCAAACTTATTGTATGGTCTAAAATGGCCAATCTCACTTCTCAAAAGAAGACATACACCTGGCCAACAAACATGAAAAAAATGCTTATCATTAGAGAAATGCAGATCAAAACCACAATAAGATACCATCTCATACCAGTCAGAATGGCTATTATTAAGAAGTCAAAAAATAACATGCTGGTGAGGTTGTGGAGAAAAAGGAACACTTATACACTGCTGGTGGAAATGTAAATGAGTTCAGCCACTATTGGAAAGCAATTTGGAAATTTCAGTTTGGAGATTTCTCAAAGAACTTAGAACTGCCATTCGACCTGGCAATCCCATTCCATTTATACCTAAAGGAATATAAATCATTCTGCCATAAAGACACATGTATGCATATGTTCATCGCAGCACTATTCACAATAGCAAAAATGTGAAATCATCTTAGATGCCCATCAAACAGTGGACTGGAAGAAGACAATGTGGTACATGTATGCCATGGAATACTATGCAGCCATAAAAAAGAATGAAATCATGTGCTTTGCAGCAACATGGATCAACTGGAAGCCATTATCCTAAGTGCATTAATGCAGGACCAGGAAGCCAAATACCACATGTTCTCACTTATAAGTGGGAGCTAAACACAGAGTACACATGAACACAAAGAAGGGAACACACCAGGACCGACTTGAGAGTACAGGGTGGGAGGAGGGTGAGGATAGAAATACTACTCCTTAGGGACTATGCTCATTACCTGGGTGACAAAATAACTGTACACTAAATTCCCAGGACATGCAATTTACTCATGTAACATGCAATTTACTCAGTCACAAACCCCTGAAGCTAAAATAACAATTGGAAAGAAATAAAATTTAAAAGTCAATCTAATTTTGAATATTTTATATTATAGATAAGTGTTTTTACCTGATGTTCTTATTAAAAGAGTTACAGATGGAGAAGAGTTTTACAAAATCTTTTATACGTGTTCTGTCCCTTCCTTGAGTTCTTGAATGAAGGGATTGTGTCTGTTTTTGTTGGTTCCTCCACCTCCACCCGATTTTTGAGAAGATCTGGGTTCAAAATCCCTGGACAGACCAGGCGCGATGGCTCATGCCTGTAATCCCAGCACTTTGGGAGGCCAAGGTGGGCAGACCACCTGAGGTCAGGAGTTCGAGACCAGCCCAGCCAACATGGTGAAACCCCATCTCTACAAAATAGACAAAAATTAGCTGGCTGTGTTTGCACATGGCTGTAATTCTAGCTACTCAGGAGGCTGAGACACGAGAATCTCTTGAACCTGGACATGGAGGTTGCAGTGAGCCAAGATCATGCCACTACACTCCAGCCTGGACAATAGGGTGAGACTCCATGTTAAAAAATAAAAATTAAAAAAAATCCCTGGACACTTTTCTTTCTTTTATCCCTCACCCCATCCCATCCTTCCCTCTGAGTCCCCAAAGTCCATTGTATCTTTCTTATGCCTTTGTGTCCTCATAGCTTGGCTCCCACCTGGACACTTCCTACTTGGGGAAGGAGGAGACGTATCATTTTTCTTCTCTGGTGAGCGTGGACTTTTCTGCTGGAATGAACAACCGATGGAAAAAGAGGTGGACATCCCATGACTCAGTTGAAAGATCGTCACCTCCATAGGCATGCTGTAGAAACGGACATATGTGCCGTGTCTCCTTTCTACCCTGTGGAGTCAGCCTGTATCCCTCCAGACATGTCACCTGCAACTCAGCATTCCTGGTTATTCTCTGAGCACACTGATGGCCTCCTGTAGAGCGAAGTATGGAAGGCAGTGGATGTCACACTGGTGACTTTGTGGTCTTCTTGACGTTCTTCTACTCCTTTGGTCCTTTGGTTTATAAAGTGTTTATAAACCCTCTTGGAACTATGAGCAGGCCTGAGTTTCCCTCTTGTGACTCTAAGGATCAGGATGTCACAACTTTGCCAGTAACAGCATGGAACTGCCTCATCTTCTGCTGTAGTGAGAGAGGCACAGGTATGATCCCAAAATAGTGAGGGTCTCCACATCTCTAGTATCTAGGCTAGGGTGCTGTGCTCCGTTGACAGCCCCGTGTCTAGAGACCTATAAGGTCTTAAAGGGAGGGGATGAGAATTAAAATATTAAACGCACTTGAAAGGGAGGAAATAGAATTAAACACACTCTAACAGAGGAAGCATGAGACTGCACACACCTCCAGCTCTTAAAAATAACTGACCTATGTACTGATGGGAACCAGCTCCAGCATTTGGTAGGGGATTTGGCCCAAGATTCCTGTCACCCGGGGTCCAAAAGGGAGCATCTTAGAGGACACAGCCTACTTGGAGGAAGGCAAATGCATTTCTCTGCAAGAGGCCGAAGTTGATTGCCTTTTTCGCTTTAGACTTACCGCACGCAGATAAGTAACCAGCTTCGTGACCCGTTCCCGGTGCAGCAGTGGGACTGATCACTGAGCTCAGTAGCTGTTCCCTTCCGGGAAGGACCAAGCAGAACTTCAGCTCCACCCAGGAGGATTCCTGAATCTCTGGCTCCTGAAGAATCTCTGGCTCCTGCTCTTCTTCCTAACACCACAGCTCATCACGCCCCTCTCCTGCTGGTCACATTTCAGCTCTCTTTATTGCCAAGACCATGTGGCTCCAGAATTTTGTGATTGCATACCTCTAGTGATAATATTGAGTGTGAGGCCAGGTGCAGGGGCTCACCCCATAATGCTAGCATTTTGGGAAGGCAGGCGGGAGGATCTTGAGCCCAAGAGTTCCAGACCAACCTGGGCAACATAGTGAGACCCCCCCATCTCTGCAAAAGAATGTTTTAAAAATTAGCCAGGTGTGGTAGCACATGCTTGTAGTCCAGCTACTCAGGAGGCTGAGGCAGGAGAATTGGTTGAGCCCAGGAGATGGAGGCTGCAGTAAGCCATGATTGTGCCACTGCACTCCAGCCTGGGCAACAGAGCAGGACCCTGTCTCAAAAAATAAATGAACGCATGAATAAATAATAAATAAAATTGAGCATGGACCCTAGTGGGTATATATTTATGAATTACATGATGCCAGATGTGTCTGTATAAAATATCAGTGCAGGCTGGGTACAGTGGCTCATGCCTGTAATCCCAGCATTTTGGGAGGCTGAGGCGGATGGATCACAAGGTCAGAAGTTTGAGACCAGCCTGGACAATATGGTGAAACCCCGTCTCTACTAAAAATACAAAAATTAGCTGGGTATGGTGGTGCATGCCTGTAATCCCAGCTAGTAGGGAGGATGAGGCAGGAAAATCGCTTGAACCTGGTAGGTGGAGGTCACAGGAGCCAAGATCATGCCACTGCACTCCAGTCTGGGTGACAGAGCAAGTCTCCATCTTGAATAAAATAAAATAAAATAAATAAAATAAAATAAAATAAAATAAAAACAGCACAACCAGACCTCATTTTTAGATAGCAATGTTTATAAGTAGTTTTATGCTTCATGTTAGTGACCCCAGGCCTGTAGGATAAAACCAGCCCTTATCTGTGGCATTCAAGTCTCTAAAGCTGAATGCGACCCCTGCCTCTCTCCGGTCATGACTTCCTGGCCCTGCCTTTCCTCAGTGTCTGCACATCTTGCTTCCAACATACGCCTTTCTGCATCTCTTTTCTTTGTCTGTCGGCCCCTCCCTGCATCCTGTTTCCGTGACTGGGAAAGGCCTATATTTTTTTCCTGCACAACTGTTGCCACCTTGTCATTTTTTTTTTCTTCTCCCGGAGGAGCTCTATCTGGGAAGCTCTCCTACTAGACAGAGCGGGGCAGCTCCAGCGCTGGTCAACTCTTCAGTCCTTGCATCACCCAGACCCACTGTGGGGCTGCAGATGGGGAGAACTGTCTTCTCTTTTTACATTGTGCTGGAGGATGCATAAGTCTGTCTGTGGAATACATCTTTTAAAGTAAAACCGCTTGTCAAAGCACATGTGCGTTGGTGACTTTGGTGATGGTTGTTGCCAGATTTCCCCGCAGAGGGGCCATTCACACTTGTATTCCTACCGGGAGTGAACGTCGAATGCCCGTTTTGCCACAGTTATGCCAACACGGTATATTATCCAACGTTTGGATTTCTGCCAGTCAGGTAAGAACCTGGCATCTCACCTTTGAGATCAGAAACTGGGATTTCTGGGATTCCACCTGGGCTTTCCTGCTTATTGAAAGGCAAGCACAAAAGTTATTGGATGGAGGTGTCCTGTGCATTCTATCCTCACTATGTCAGCATCTTGGAAGGTCTGGAGCCTGCAGACTGGAATGGTTTCTTAGAACCAGGGTAGCCAGACACATGGACTCACCCCAGGATTGCTCTCCTACGAGCAGGGTCCCACAAAGACTGTCACCTGACAGTTGTTGACTTTACTATGCGGGATGCCACAGAACAAACACGCAGCGTGAATGGCCCGGTGAGAGATGAAGGCCACGTGCTGCCCTCCTAGGGCACCACCCCTGGTGCATCTCAAGCATTCCAGAGGCAGTCTGACACTCTAAACAGAAAATATAACTGCTCAGCAAACCCAGAAATCCCAGTCGTTCAAATAAGATAAACCATCGTGCACAAGGGTCCTTGTTGTAAACTTAAGAGTAATGAAAACCTGGAAACAACTTGTGAGTTCAAAATAGGGAATAATTATATGACCTATCTGTAAGATGAAAGGGTAAGTTATCTGTAACGTGAGGTTTAGTGACCAGGGAAAATAATTACATGCTAAAGTGAAGTTAAAACTGTAAAAATATATATGTAACATAACCTCCCTGCTAGGTAAAGAAAATTTGCACAAAACATACCTGGGGAAATATACTAAGATGTTAGGTTTAGTGGCTTCTGGGAGCTAGGGTTGTGTATTTGGGATTACATTTTTCTTTCTGTTTCTTTATATTTTTTCTGTATTTTCTACCTTATATTGATAGTCAGGGGACAAGGGCAAGGGGAAAGAGGTAAAAATCACACACCTCTCCAGCCCCTCCTTGTCTCCAATAAAGAGGACATTAGAGCTTCTTAAGGTCTGAGCTTGGGACTAGGGAGTTGGGGGGACACCAGGTGAGTCCCAGGGAGGTAAGGCGATGGCTTGCTAGCATGATCAAGGTTTCTGTGATCTTGATTAGTGAGAATATAGTAAATTCTTTGAGTTGAAGAAATTTGCTGAGACCTTTTTGAGTAAGTATTTGCCCAGATGCAAGTGCTAAGTCTGTTAGAAGAAGGGGTTAATGTGGTATTGAAAGGTGATTCTCCAGGCTGCTGTCACAAGCGCCCTCTACAGCAGAGAAATTGTCATTGAGAAGGAAGCTCAGCCATTTCTCATAATAACGATGATGAGAACAACAGCCCACACCGTGAAAGACTAGCCACGGGCCTGCACAGATGTGAATGTTCCACACATATCAAACCGCACAACTAACACTCAAAGTATAGTGTTCTCGATATTAATACTCGACCCGTTTTGCAGATGGGAGAAACCAAGACAAAGGAAGAGGAGATAACTTGCGCCCATCACAGCCAGGACATGACAGAACAGCTTGGCTCCAGAGTGGAACCACTCTGCCTTTCCATGTTAGATGGATCCAAGGACAGGCGGAAATGTCTGTCTTCATTGTGGTAGGGATTACACAGGTGTATATGTGTGTCCAACTTCATTAAACTGTATACTTCATTAAAATGGATGGACTTTAGTATGTCTAAATTATACCTCAATGAGGTTGGTTTTAAAAAATAAGAAAAAGGCCTGAGGGTGACCTTTTCCCAAATTCCAAACTGGAGTCTGAGATTGTACCATTCTGATGTGAGGAAAGGCAAGGCCCAGCTAAAACTCAGTCACCCATCCTGGAGGAACCGGAGAGACAGGGTGCCCAGACAGCACTGACCAGCCCCCTCTCTGCAGCCGCAGGCCAGGCTGGGGTGGCAGGGGTGCTGGCTTGGGAGTTGCTCCTGGGCTCATGCAAAGTGACAGGAATGTGGCAGCGGATGCTCCCTGACCCCCCCACCTGGGCATGCCAGGAATGTGTGCCATTTCGGGGTTGGCATCTTTGGAGTTGGGATGAAATGCCTTGATCTGCCCCAGCAAACAAGAAGAGTGCTGGAGTCCTGGAACTCTTTCCCCCGAAACAATGGGATGCAGAAAACTGCAGCATCCCATTATTTGTTCCTGTCACGCAAGGAAATGCAGAGCCCAGGCCAAAATGGAAATCAGGAGTCAGCTTGCTTCATCGAGAACGCCTCGGTCCCAATTTTAGGTCAGGCCAGGGGTATTGGACAGTTGGCCAGATGGACTCAGTAATCCGTGTTCCTTATACAAAGGGCTTAATTCACACCCCAGGCAAATGACAGTCTTCCCTGTATGGCCAGCCTCAAAAAGACATAGAAATAGATAAAACCGCCAAAGTTAAGATCTGCAAGTGCCTAGGGTCTTCTGTGTTTGAGAATTGGATATTTGGTCAGTCCGATTATTTAATAAGAGCTCTGAAACATGCCACATGGAGATTTCGTTTTTTGCTAGGAATGTTAAGATCTCAGCGGCGATGGTGACGTGCATTCAGCCCTTTGTTATAATAACACACGACGTGGCCTCCTGTTTTGAAATCCTTTTCCAGTTGTAGGGTGACGGCTTATCCTACCAGATACTGCATGACCAGACGCTTGGCGTGCCACACTTCACATTATGGGGTTCTGGCAGTGGAAACTGACTGGGGAGGCACAGTGTCAACAGGAAATATCTGCCAGCAACACAGAAAAGGCTTCAGGAAAGATAACAGGAGGAGAGGCCAGATCCCGTCGTTGCCTTGCACTGTGCAGACCGAGGAAGTGGGGAGTGATTCCGCCTTGTACGGAGCATGTGGATTCCCACGAAGTTCTCTTCTGTCCTGGCAGGAAACAGATCAACCTTCGCCTAGGGAAGGTGGAGGCTTGCTTTTCTCTGATCACACTCTCTTGCAAATCTTAAAGCAGTTTCCATAAACATATTTTATTTCTTCCAAATTAAGGATGACAATGTGAACGGTGAATGGCATTATTCACCGTGGGGAGCTGTTTTCCTTCACCCTCGGGATGTTTATGTATGCCCCTCCATTTTCTTCGGCATTTGGATGTGATTTCTTATGAAAGACTTGGAAATCTGCAAAAACTCACAAGTTAGAAACCTACCAGTGCTCTGATCTCTCCTGCATTTTAAAAGTGGTCAGTTGCTTTATTGTAAGAAAGTTGGCTTGTTACAGTGTCTCTAATTGATTTAAAGGCAGTCCATGGTTTATATGTTTTCATCTTCAGGTTCTTTCTAGGCTGGTTCTTTAGGAGGAAGATTAAGTGTTAATCTTGGACCCTTGGTACCAGAGTTAAGACAACGAGGACAGAGAAGTTCCAAGAGGGAAAATTTTAGGTCAAGGAAAGAAAGGATTTTCTAATATCCAGAGCCATACAGGCATGGAATGGGCTGGCTGCCCAGGGCTGGGAAGTGAGTGGCAAACTCTGAAAGCATTTCAGCCACCAGTGCTGGAGTTTTTCCTCCTGAGGCTGCTGGGCCCTGGGAAAGGAGGTTTACTGCTGCAAAGCAGCATGGAGGGGTATTCCTGCGGGTCAGAGTGGGAATTCCCGGTGTGTTTCCACGGAGGTGGAATCGTGCTCCCATCCGGTGCCATGGGACTCTACATGTCTCTGGAGCTGGTTTCTGGGCCAGTGCTTTGTTCCTGGCACACAGGGAGATGCAGAGCCCAGGCCAGAATGGAAATCAGGGCTCTGCTTGCTTCATCAAGAACATCTCGCTCAAAAGTAGATTATAAAAAAGTGCAAGACCAGGCACAGTGGCTCAACCCTGTAATCCCAGCACTTTGGAAGTAGAGCAAGCTCTACTTTTACTTAGTGTCAGCATAGCATTTTATCTTTAAAGGGTTCAGAGGCTTAAAAAATATTGGAAAGCTCCCCACCAGAGCAGCAGGCTCGTTTGGAGTTCAGCAGTAAGTGAGCAACAGGGCTTTAGACTCAAGAGTGGCAGTCCGAGTGAGCATACCCTTGCTGCTTTGTTTGGAACTTGAAGAGGCCGAGGTGGGTGGATCACCTGAGGTCAGGAGTTCGAGACCAGCCTGGCCAACATGGTGAAACCCCCATCTCTACTAAAAATAAAAAACCAGGTGTGGTGGTGGGCACCTGTAATCCCAGCTACTTGGGAGGCTGAGGCGGGAGAATCGCTTAAACCTGGGAGGTGGAGTTTGCAGTGAGTCAAGATTGCACCACTGCACTCCAGCCTGGGCAACAAGAGCAAAATATCGTCTCAAAAAAAAAAAAAAAAATTGCTGAACTCAGTAGTTGATTTACATTCCGGTGCCAAAGTTTTAAAAAGAGTAACGAACAGTTCAGTTTGCAGCCAGGCACCTCTGTGAACCACAGTCTGAGCTGCACAGCCCTGGGGGTATGGAGGACGGGAGAGGTCCCTGAGAATGTGGAGCCCTCCGAGGCTTGTGCATACCCCCAATGTTGCCCCACTGGCTCTAACCAGAGCAAGCTCTACTTTTACTTAGTGTCAGCATAACATTTTATCTTTAAAGGGTTCAGAGGCTTAAAAAATATTGGAAAGCTGCCCACCAGAGCAGCAGACTCGTTTTGGAGTTCAGCGGCGAGCGAGCAACAGGGCTTTAGACTCAGAATGACAGTTGGAGGGGGCAGCATCCCCTCCATTTCCAACCTTGCTGCTTTGTTTAGAACTTGAAGCATGTTTTCTTTCCTATTCTTCTTTCAAACTAACTTTTATAGGCAGGGGGCTTTTGATCCTCTCTTTCGATGACCCGATCTGGTCAGATTCAAAAGGCGGTGCCTGGAACGTGAATGGGAGGCAGCCATGGTATAACAGGAAGTGCACAAGCTTTAGAAGATGCACGCTTGAATCTCAGCTCTGCTGGGTGCCAGCTGGGTGCCATGGGCAGGTCACTCACCTTCTCCGAGCCGGTTTCCTTGTTTTTAAAAATGGGGCTAATCTCACATACCTCACTGTAACAGTAAATAATCACATAATATACGTGAGCAACATTCACATGTAGGATGAGGCCTTCAGTTTCACGGACACCTTGGACTAGCACCGTCTAAGCATCATTTTTCTTAGAGCTGTTGGCAAAGCCATACTGACTGTGAATGAGAGAAAATACCCTGTCACATGCATAGAAAAGGCTAGGCAGAGGAGAATTTTCCTTTCTCTCCCGGGCCTTGGGGGCTTCTGTTCTTCCAGGGGGAAAACATGATGCCGCCTTCTTTATCTTGAGAGCAACCACCTCCCACTCTATGCCTCCCAGGTGGGGTGGGGCGGCTTACTAGGGGACTGTGGGTCAGGAAGAAACCAGGGACTGCATTTCCTACTAAGCCACTCAGAAGAATGCTGTAGAGCTTGTTTAGGGGGAAATCCCAGGATATATGGAGATAAAGCTAAATTTATTTCTCATTTTTAATGCCGGGAGAGCGATCCGATCTGTTTGAAGGAAACAAAAGCATTTACCCAGGGAAGGCAAACGTTACTTCCTGCAGAGTAGAGCCTTCCAATGCCATTCCCTACCTTTGCAGCAAGTGGGTCAAAAATAACTACAAGGGAATATAGGCTTAATTTTTTTTCTCCTATCTTCTTCCTCCCCTCTAATTCATTGAAATGTCAAATACAAAAATAGACAATCTTGCAACAAATACTTCGAGAATATACCCATGCTGCAGAAAGCATGTGCTTGTAAAGATACAGAATCCTGCCCAGTCTCTGCAAACAGAAATGCTTAGACCCTGAGTGTAAAATAAGTGGCCTGTTTTTTCTTTTTAAAGGCAACAACTGTAAATGTGTATTGTTTGAGGCATGGGAGCAGCAGCCTGTGGGTGGGCCTGTCAGGCTGTAACTGCATTAAGAGCAGGGATAAGGCTCGGAACAGAGGTACGCCCCAGCAGCTCATCATTCCAGCAGTCCTAGGTTCCCTGTATCTCTTACTGGCCTGGACTCAGCCCCTCCTGGAGGGCTTTGTCTTCCCAGTCTTGCTCCAAGAACCACCTGCTTGGGGTCCATCCTGCCACAGAGCTGCTTTCCAGCTACAGAGAGATGGAAAGGGAAGGAGGAGACCCTCTGGAGGCTTCAGGCTTAAACCCAATGGGTCTTTTTTTTTTTTTTTTTTCAGACAGAGTCTCACTCTGTCGCTCACTGCATCCTCTGCTTCCCAGGTTCAAACAGTTATCCTGCCTCAGCCCCCCGAGTAGCTGGGACTACAGGCACGCGCCACCACGCCTGGCTCATTTTTTAGTATTTGTAGTAGAGATGGGGTTTCACCATGTTGGCCAGTCTGGTCTCAAACTCCTGACCTCAAGTGTTCCTCCTGCCTCGGCCTTGCAGAGTGCTGAGATTACAGGCGTGAGCCACTGCGCCCAGCCCCAGTGGGTCTTTATACTAGAAGGAGTTTTCATTTTAAAGACAGGTCAGTTGGAGAGAACATTTGGTGTTGGGTTGCAGAACAGGTTAGGCTGTGGGAAAGGGGCCAGGCTGGTCACGGTACTCTGCATTCAAGGCAGTGGGTCACAAGACCAGACCGGTTTGCATCTCAGCTCTGCCATTTGTAGGGCATGTTTAACCTTCTTAGGTAACCCTTTCCTTTACAACAACCCACAGGTATTACCTGCTGTAACCTGTGTCACGACATTACTATTAAGATCAAATGAGAGAAACCATGTGATGATTTATTGGAAACTAGATTATCTCGTACATATATAAGATGTGGTTTGGGGATTTAAAAATTTTTTTTCGTTCCTCTTACCCACCAAATTCCTCCTTCACCAAACACTTTCCCCCAGTCTGCACCCGCCCCACACATGCATCGCAACAGAAACTGGAAACTGGCCATTCTTTTATATATTGGGTTTTTCAAGGCCAGAAAGAAAATTTAACCGTCAAGTATCACTGGCTAGTCAAGCCAACTCTTTTACTTTTAGGCTAGTGCGTCCTACACCCAAAGACGACTTGTATTTGTTACTCAACAACAAATACCAGAGACCTACAAACATTAAGAGATTAGAGGTTAGAAATTAAACATACCTTTTGTGTTCTTTCCTCCTAATTGAACATTTTACCCAATCACTAAGCAAAAATAATTTAACTATCACTGAAAGTTTGCTGTGTTTAAATATTAGCAGCACAGATAAATATTACCTGTGATTTTAATTCATTTGTTTTTCACATTGGAGAAAAGAAGGCATAAAAAATGCAGATTTCCTGCAAGTCCTCAGGAAAGTCTTTAGAAGTTAGGTGGGATTAGATTCTTCCCCTCCAAATACTTCGTTTTCTTTGTAGATTCAAGTTCACATGCTATTGAGTATTTCATTTTAAATGTGGGCAGTTGTCAGCCAAGACTTTGAATGCTGTGGTTTGCTTTACATAGCTTTTAAATCATGAGTTGTGAGCCAATGTTCAGCTCATTGGTTATTTCAGTAAATATGTGCATTAAAAAAATAATATAAACTTGCCCAGGCACAGTGGTTTACGCCTGAATCCTAACACTGGGACGCCAAGGCAGGAGGATTGCATGAGACCAGGCATTCAAGACCAGCCTGGGCAACATAGAGAGACCCCATCTCTATAAAAAATAAAAATAACAACCAGACATGGTAGTGTGTGCGTATAGTCCCAGCAACTCGGGAGGCTGAGGTGGGAGAATCGCTTGAGCCTGGGAGGCCGAGGCCTCAGTGAGCCATGGTCATGCCCTTGCACTCCAGCCTGGGCAACAGAATAATGCCCTCTCTCAGAAATAATAATGAGTTAAATTTGGTTTCTGCTTGTTCCTAATTTGTATTATGTTTAAGTTCATATTTATATTATATACATCCATTAATTTATTGCTTACAGATTACATAATAAATGAGCAAGAAAGCTGAATATTGAAAATACAAAGTAGGACTAGGTTTGCAATAAGGAATAGTTGTTTGTGCTAAGATTATATTAGGTTTTTTAAGTTGTAGAAATAACAATTTATGGAAATATTGATTAAAATAGGCTTAGTCAACTGGGTGCAGTGTCTCACATCTGTAATCCCAGCACATTGACAGGCTGAGGCAGGTGGATCACATGAGGTCAGGAGTTCGAGACCAGCCTGGCCAACATGGTGAAACCCCCATCTTTACTGAAAATGCAAAAATTTGTTGGCTGTGGTGTCTGCTCCTCGATTACTGCTTGTGATGACCTAAATGTAGCTTTGCAACCCTTCAGGTTTAAAAAGGAAGTAAAATGATCAGTGCTGTAAAAACAAACCCTAATACCCACTAATGCTTGGAGTGGAAAACCCTCAGATTCTGCTTCTTGGAAGGCTGGACCCATGTGGCATACGCTAGAATGACATGGACTTTTTTTGGTTTTGGGGTTTTTGTTTTTTTTTTTTTTTGAGACAGAGTGTCGCTCTTGTTGCCCAGACTGGAGTGCAGTGGCGCAATGTGCACTTGGGAGGCTGAGACAGGAGAATTCCTTGAACCCGGGAGGTGGAGGTTTCAGTGAGCCAAAATCATGCCACTGTACTCCAGCCTAGGCAATGGAGCAAGACTCCATTCAAAAAATAATAGAAATAAAATAAAATAGAGTTTGTCAAGATAAGATATCCGAGCTGTTCAGTATCTTTAAAAACTTTCTGCTTTTGAAAACTCAATGTTAGCAGATGTTTGTCTATTTACAAGATTTCCTTTTGTAACCTCCCCCTAGCATTTATTAATTTTCACAATGAGGTAGCAATTTTGCTTTTGCTTTCTGGCATTAGAGTATATGCCCTTCCTAAGTAAATCCTATGTACTCTGATTGTATACTTGCAAGTGGGGTATAATGTGTTGTAGTTGGATTGTGTGCCTGACAACCACTGATTTTGAAAGACGGATGTTAATCTGGACAGCATGAGAGTGACAATGTTGTTTAACATTTCCTAATGAAAGTAAAATTTTTCTGAGCCCGGTGGCTGATGCCTGTAATCCCAACACTTTGAGAGCCGAGGTGGATTACTTGAGGCCAGGAGGTTAAGACCAGCATGGGCAACATGGCTGGACCTCATCTCTACAAAAAAATTAAAAAATAAAAAATGAGCCCAGTATGGTGGCATGTGCCTTTGGTCCCAGTTACTTGGGAGGCTGAGGTAGGAGGATCGCTTGAGCCCAAGAATTCGAGGCTGCAGTGAGCTATAGCCACTATACTGCAGCCTGGAAAACAGAACAAAACCCTGTCTCAAAAAAATAAAAAAGGTTTTAATTCCCCACATTGCCTCTGTGCTCCTAAATAAGACTTATTGGTTGGTTGATTAGAAAGGAAACATCACAGTATTGGAAGAATATACTCACGGTTTTGTGATGGTAGAATTGTTTTGAGATCTTCTTCAAGTCGCTTTGTTTATTTGTTTGTTTGGAGACGGAGTTTCGCTCTTGTTGCCCAGGCTGGAGTGCAGTGGTGTAATCTTGGCTCGCTCGATTCTACTGCCTCAACCTCCTGAGTAGCTGGGATTACAGAAGCCTTTCACCACGCCTGGTTAATTTTTTGTATTTTTAGTAGAGATGGTGTTTCACCATGTTGGCCAGGCTGGTCTCGAACTCCTGCCCTCAGGTGATCCACCCGCCTCAACCTCCTAAAGTGCAGGGATTACAGGCGTGAGCCACCGCGCCCGGCCTCAAGTCACTTTCTACTGTAAGATGAAATCTTCACTATTTAATCCTGTATATGGCCTGTTAGGGCAGCCTGTTAGAATCTCATCTGTGTCATGTCAGGGTTGCAGGTTCAGCCTCCATATGGCCTGTGTATATGACATGCAGTTGCACCCTGCAAGCAAATGGGAATTTGCAGCGTTTGTGTGGATTCCAACTTTCTGAAAAACAAGTCAAGGTATTTGCCCTCTTGCTGGTGGGCCGATGGTGTCATCCTCATGTTCCTGGGTCAGCACATGGAAGCAGGAAATAAGGTCACCCAACAGAGAGCCTTTCGACAGTACCCTGGATCTAAGTGGATATCCACACCTGTGAACTGCAGTGACCGAAAGCCCTGGAGAGGGTTCCTTGTCTCCGGAATCACTGAGTGTTTTTGAAAGGCATGTGGCATGATGGAAAGCCATGCTCTAGGAAGCTTGGTCTGGCAGGAGCGTTAGTCATGATGGGTGTCAGCTGGACTTAGTTCTGGTGAGAAGGTGGATAGGACCTAACCGAGCAGAAGAAAAAGAACCTGGATGGAACTGCTGCTTCTCCGGGTGCAGATAGTTGTGCTTAAGATGTGGCTTTCAGCCACTGCCCTCATTTATATTTTTGGGGGGTCATCCTTGAGACTCTTCACCTTAAATCTGATGGTCATGATCCTTGAGATTCTTCACCTTAAATCTGATGGTAGTGACTGTCCATTGAAAAAGAATGGCTATGCCAGGCACAGTGGCTCACACCTGTAATCCCAGCACTCCCAAAGAGGCTGAGGCGGGTGGATCACCTGTGGTCAGGAGTTTGAGACCAGCCTGGCCAATATGGTGAAACCTCGTCTCTACTAAAAATACAAAAAATTAGCCAGGTGTGGTGGGGCATGCCTGTAGTCCCAGCTACTTGGGAGACTGAGGCAGGAGAATCGCTTGTACCCAGGAGGCAGAGGTGACAGTGAGCCGAGATCGTGCCACTGCGCTACGGCCTGGGTGACAGAGCAAGACTGTCAAAAAAAAAAAAAAAAAAAAAGAATGGCTAATCCTAAAAGGGTTAAATAAATTACATTGATACTGATGACAATGATATAAGAATTTTTCCTCTGCAGAATTTAAATATTTTAATTTGACTTTTTCAAAGAAGAACCCCAAATACTTTACCTGTCATAACCTCAGTGAAACACCTGAATTGAAATCTGAAATTTAAAATCTTCTCAATCACGTTAGTCAGATAAATGCACATCTGAATGTGAAGATGGAGGCCTGCCCCAGCAAGAAACATACAGTCAAGTTGCACACAAGCCCCATGCCCGTGATACATTTATCACGGTATCCATGGATTGTGCTCTATTTGTACAATTACTTTGCATGGTCATGTCCGTGCCATCAGACCCCGTTCTGATGATATTTTGGGGGCAGTTACACTAAGATCTCTGCCCAGGCCGCTCTCCTCACCTGTGTTGAGAGAGGATCTGAAGTTTGAAGTTAGTCTTCCTCCATGTCTGTCCCCGTGTCCACGCACAGGCGCATAGGCACCAGCAAGCCTTTCTCTGATTTTAGGGCTGGACTTCCACCATGGTTCACCCCATAGTGTCCTTCTGTGACAGTTCAATTTGCATATTGGATGTACAATTGATCACTTCCCTGCTCAAAAATCTTCAGTGAATTTTTGCTGTCCAAAATCTGAAATGTTTCATTCACTCTTCCTATCCTTTTTATTAGACAGATCTTGCTCTGTCACCCAGGCTGGAGTACAGTGATGCGATCACTTCTCACTGCAGCCTCAAACTTCTGGCCTCAAGCCATTTTCCCTCCTCAGCCTCCTGAGTAACTGGGACTACAGGCATGCACACCACACCAGGCTAAACTTTTAATTTTATGTAAAGACAAGGTCTCACCCAGGTTGGTCTTGAACTCCTGGCATCAAGCGATCGATCCTCCCGCTCAGTCTCCTGAGTTACTGGGATTATAGGCGTGAGCCACAGCACCCAGCCCTCCATTCGTTTCTTTTATAGACATTATAGAGTCGGGAAGGTGACTTGAGAGGTTCATCACGTCTGATACTGAGTCTTTTATTGTGCTTACCTAACCAGACATTGTCTCTCTCTGGACAAATATTTTCTGTGATCTAGAATGTACTGTTTATTCATGCAACCTAAACTTTTACAAAGCTCTTCCTTGCAGCAAGTATAAATAAAACTAGTTTTGCACCAGTACTTTGTTCATGGCGTATCTTCACCAAGAAAACCTCCAGTCATCTACTATTTTAAATTACAAGTTTTATTATTATTCAGGTGTGGTGAGGCCAACAGACCAGTAGAGGATGGGCAGCTATGGAGAAGATAGTTACTTGGCCGGACACTATTGCTCACGCCTGTAATCCCAGCACTTTGGGAGGCTGAGGCAGGTGGATCACTAGAGGTCAGGAGTTTGAGACCAGCCTGGCCAACATGGGAAACCCCATCTCTGCTAAATACAAAACTTAGCCAGGTGTGGTGACTCACGCCTATAGTCCCGGCTACTTGGGAGGCTGAGGCAGGAGAATCACTGGAACCTGGAAGGCAGAGGTTACAGTGAGCCGAGATTGCACCATTGCAGTCCAGCCTGGGCAACAGAGCGAGATGCTGAAGAGAGAAAAAGAAAGAGAGAGAGAGAAGTTAAAAGAAAAGAAAAGTTACCCACAGTTCCCACGAGGAGGGCTACACCATACCAGGCAGGGCCACACAGAGAAACACCAGGCCCACCCAGGTGGCCAAGGGAGCAGGAGAAAATGTGGGCAGGGCCCTTTGTTGAGGTTTCCTCAGGAAGGAATGGACAAGGCAGGGTATGCGGCCGCGGCAGGTTCAGGGTTGGCTAATTTGACTAATTGTGATGGGTTCTGGGGCACAAGAGCTCACTCCAGTTGCCTGGTACCTGGCCCTGGGGTGATCAGGGCAGGGAAGGGTGGACTGGAATATAACAGCCCCTAGGGGATGTGGCTGGGGTGTGGGCTCTGGATTGACAGGCTGCAGCTGAAAGTCATGCTCACGGAGCAGTAGTTTACGATCTCCAGGAACTAGTGATGGGAGGGGTAGTCCCTATATGCCCAGCAAAGCTCTGAGATGTCAAAGCATCAAAATTAGAGAACACAAAGACACAGTTAATACACCTACTCCCCCTGACAGTCCCATCTCAGTTATGAGTAGCTACATAACCTTGAAGGAAAACCTCAAGTTCCTCATCTTGCAGAATGAAGGGTTGAGGATTATAGCACATCCGAAAGCCCGTTGTTTCATCCTTTAGGGAGAAAGCCTCTGACACTTTCTGCAACTTTTTCTCCATTGCCAGTCTCTTTGGGTTTGTTCCACTGGGAAGATGCACCATCACCCCGGGGGAATCGTCCTGTCCCTGCATGCCTGTGGCATGAACGACACTTTCTCGATGTGGCTCCCGCACAAGGAGGGCAGGTCAGCAACGGGCCATCCTAGGACTTGACTTAATCTCTTTCATACGTAGACTTTTCTGCCGACGCTTGTACTCCTAACTCCTTTGACTGATGGGCACTCTTGGGCATGTCATCATTGACCCTGCACCTCTCCTAACTTCAGTTCTTGGTCTGAGCCAAGTGATTATTTGGTACAATATATACGTCTGTGACCCATTTCCCAGGTGACATTTAAGAACACCAGTGTGAAGGATAATTGAAAATAGCATCAACTTGCAAGTGTAAGACAAAATATGGTAGAGCCTCTGTGCTGCCACTTGGAAAAACAACTTTCCATTGTCTGTTACAGCATTATGAATTGAGATGGCAGTGAAGGGGTGGCTGGAACTCTTATTTCTCCAGGCAAGAGAGGGAAATCCAGTCCCTTGTATTGATGTCGCTGCCTGGACATGAGCTATAAAGGTTAAAAGACGAAAGGTTGCTCCATTTGACACGAACTAAGAGCCATTCTAGAAACTTAAACTGTGTGGAAAATACTGTATGCTGATATTCGCTGTGGAAAAAAATCACCAAGAACAGTGCTGCGCTGTTCAGAATAGTTAAATTTTATCCCCCCATAGATAAAGCAGGAAATTTCAATTGTGTGTGGTTTTAAAGTTCTTAGAAAACTCCTATAAATTATAAAATAATTATAAAACTCCTATAAATTATAAAAATATTTCATAAATTTCATAAATATTGAGGTAAATCAGGACTTTATTTATTTATTTATTTATTTATTTATTTATTTATTTTGAGATGGAGCTTTGCTCTTGTCACCCAGGCTGGAGTGCAGTGGCACGATCTTGGCTCACTGCAACCTCCACCTCCTGGGTTCAAGCGATTCTCTTGCCTCAGCCTCCAAAGTAGCTGGGATTACAGGTACCTGCCACCATGCCTGGGTAATTTTTGTATTTTTAGTAGAGACGGGGTTTCACCATATTGGCCAGGCTGGTCTGAAACTCCTGACCTCAGGTGATCCACCTGCCTTGGCCTCCCAAAGTGCTGGGATTATAGGTGTGAGCCACCATGCCTGACCTTAATCAGGACATTGTAAGGTTTCATGACTTGTAGGCGTCAGCAGAGTTTACCATGCTTTACCATTAATACAGAATTTGTTCAATCAGACGTAGAAAGCAGAAATGGTGTTTCACTAAACACATGCACATTTTTGAATGTTAAATGAGTGGCAACTGGAAACCTAATTAGCATATCACTTTAATTCTGCTCCTGGAGTTTACTGCTTGTGATGACCTAAATGTGGCTGTGCAACCCTTCAGGTTTAAAAGGGAACTAAAATGATCAGTGCCATAAAAACAAATAAAATACCCACTAATGCTTGGAGTGGAAAACCTTCAGATTCTGCTTCTTGTAAGGATGGACTCATGTGGCACATTCTAGAATGACATGGGTTTTTCGTTTGTTTTGGGGTTTTTTTTTTTTTTTTTTTGAGATGGAGTTTTACTCTTCTTGCCCAGGCTGCAGTACAGTGGCATACTTTCGGCTCACGGCAACCTTCACCTCCTGTGTTCAAGCAGTTCTGCTGCTTCAGCCTCCCTAGTAGGTGGAATTGCAGGTGCCCGTCACCACGCCCAGCTAATTTTTTGTATTTTTAGTAGAGACGGGGTTTCACCATGTTGACCAGGCTGGTCTTGAACCCCTGACCTCAGGTGATCCACCCACCTTGGCCTCCCAAAATGCAGGGATTACAGGTGTAAGCCACCGCACCTGGCCAAGAACAACATGTTAAACTAATGGAGCTAAGTGGCTGGCAGGCGGGGGTCTAAGTGTGGTGTAAAGAGCAGGAATAGGTAGAATTTACTAAGGGAAATGGGCAATCTTGGCCATCCCCAGCAGAGGATGATTTAAGAATTCGAAAACCCACTTCTTTAAACAAAAGACATTACCCAAAATTGGGACTGTCTTATCTCTTTTCTTTTCTCTGACTCCCTTATTTCTTCTCTAGGACCCTAGTCCACTCCTCTCCTGCCTAAATGTCTTCATACTGTTCCATGGATTCCTTAGTGACCCAAGAATTATGAAAAGTCTGAGATTCTGCCAAGCTTGGAAGCTAATGAGCCAGCCTAGCACGGTTTGATAGAAGTTGGTGGAGACATGATACTTCCTGGTCAGAGATAAGGGATGTTTATTACTCACAGCAGCAGTAGTAGCCAGAGTGTCAGCATTCTGGCTCCAGTTCCCTGAACCCCATTTCCCACAGGAGCAATGCAAAGAGGGCCAGAGGATACCTGCACATGCAATGGCTTACTTTATAGGAGAGAAATCCTGAGCTTCAGGGACCCATATCTTTTCCGAGAGGTACCAAGCATACCTACTGTTTGCTCTAGAGGGAGACACCTCTCTATCTTGCATAGCTGTTCACTAAAGAAACATCCTTGAAGAGGGCTGGGTACGGTGGTTCATTCCTGTAATCCCAGCACTTTGGGAGGCCGGGTGGATTACCTGAGGTCAGGAGCTCAAGACCAGCCTGGCCAACATGGCAAAATCCTGTCTCTACTAAAAATACAAAAAAAAAAAAAAATAGCTGGGCGTGGGGGCTGCCTGTAATCCCAGCTACTCGAGAGGCTGAGGCAGGAAAATTGCTTGAACCAAGAAGACAGAGGTTGTAGTGAGCCGAGATCGCGTCACTGCCCTCCAGCCTGGGCGACAGAGCCAGACTCCGTCTCAAAAACAGAAACATCCTTGAAGAGACAGCTCAGAACAAAGAGCACAGTCAGTATCTTGCCCACAATATGTAAAGAACTACTTAAGAGACCCATGGAGAATTGTCTTGCCAATGGCTTCTGCTGTTCCTCCAGCTCTCCATGTCCTTGGGAATTGTCCACAGCAGGTATGAGAGAGAGAAAAAAGAATCTTCCAAGAACCATAGCCAGGCATGGTCAGCTCCTTCCATGAACTTTCTCAGGAGGTCTTTTGTAAACTTTCTGTAGACTGTTGGTGATCCTCATTTAAGAGTCAAATGTTGGGAAACAATCAGCTAATTATAAAAATGGCTAGCAGTGATTAAGCTCTCACTGTACACAGCTGCAGTGTGTGGGAAGCGCTGTACCCTTGTGATCTCACTACAGCTCTGAGATTATTATGGCAGGGCCATTACCCCATTTCTTACAGATGAGAAAACTCTGCTTAAGAGCAGTAAGCCAGAAGGGGCAGAGATGACCATCAACTCTAGGTTGTCAGTCCAACGCCCTGCACTCTGAATAGCACACTATATGTTTCTGGTTTTTTTTGTTTGTTTGTTTGTTTTTGTTTTTTGTTTTTTGTTTTTTTTTCGCGGAGGGGCTTTCTTAATTGAGAAGCTTTTGGGGAAAGGGTGCTTTGGAGATTTTGTTTCACCAAATAAAGTTAGTGGAATGCTTGCAAGTGGGGAAAGATCAGGAATACTTTTGTTGCCAGCAGACACCTTACAAAGTCACCACCAGACAGTCCACCCACCAATCTTACGGTGTTTTCAAGACAGTTGGTATCCATACTTTCTGGACACAGAAATGACAGGCCAAGGAGGCTGTGAACTTGGCCAAGACCACGTGACTGGTTAAGTGAGGAGCCTAGAAACCAGCCCCAGACCATGCAGTTGTGAAATGTGCATTCTGTGCACAGTCCCCAGGAGGAATATTTGTAATGTAAATGCTAAAGTGCCTTGAAATATTTCAGCTTCATCTGAAACAGAAAAGAAAACTTCAATAATAGCTTCACTGTAGCCTGTTTAATATCTTTCTTGGAAAAGATAAGCCCATATGTGTATGATTTAAGCACTGCGCTGACTTCAGCTGCTCCAGGGACCTTTATCTTGTTTTGTAATACTTCAAGTGTTAGAGAGCATCAACACTTAGGCTATTCATAGTTTTTCAGCAAGGCCCTTCAGCTTGCCTTTTTTGCCCTTTTTGTTTTTTGAGACGAAGTCTCGCTCTGTCGCCCAGGCTGGAGTCCAGTGGCGGGATCTCGGTTCACTACAAGCTCCGCCTCCCAGGTTCACGCCATTCTCCCGCCTCAGCCTCCCGAGCAGCTGGGACTACAAGCGTCTGCCACCATGCCCGGCTAAATTTTTTGTGTTTTTAGTAGAGACAGGGTTTCATCGTGTTAGCCAGGACGGTCTCGATTTCCTGACCTCGTGATCCGCCCACCTCGGCCTCCCAAAGTGCTGGGATTACAGGTGTGAGCCACCGCGCCTGGCCCATTTCTTTTTTAATTCTGAAATAATTAGTGAGTCAATTTCTTCACTACTGGCTCCCACATAGCACTTTCTAACTGGTCTCTTCCCAGAGAGAGAAATGACTTGCTAAAAATCATCATCATCATCATCATCATCATCATCTTAAAGCTGCTTTTTCAAAACAAGTATGTAATTTTACTCTTGTGACAGCCCTAAACAAAAAAATAAATAAATAAAAATAAAACATTAAAAATAAAACTGTAAATGCATATCTGTGGATAAAGACAGATCTGGAAACACCCAAGACACAACAGAGAATCTTTCCCCAACCAGGTTAGGTTGCCTTGGCAACCGTTCCACTGGTGCCTTCCAACAGATCTTTGAAGCTTGGCTAAGGTGTGTACATTAATTTCATAGACAGGCTTCATACTGCTCGTTACCTTAGCAGTTCCCAGATTCTTCCAGAGTCTCAGAAGGGGATTTTGTGCCTTCATGAAAAATTTAAAACATCAACAAAACTGGCCTGGTGCAGTGGCTCCCACCTGTAATCCCAGCACTTTGGAAGGCTGAAGCAAGCGGATCACCTTAGGTTAGGAGTTTGAGACCAGCCTGACCAACATGGCGAAACCCCGTCTCCACTAAAAACACAAAAATTCACCAGGCGTGGTGGTGCGTGCCTGTAGTCCCAGCTACCCAGGAGGCTGAGGCAGGAGCATCGCTTGAACCTGGGAAGTGGAGGTTGCAGTGAGCCGAGATCATGCCACTGCACTCCAGCCTGGGTGACACAGTGAGACTGTGTCCCAAAACAAATAAGTAAATAAAATACCAACAAAACAGAAGCATGTTGGGGTGGCTTATTGTGGTGATTTCTTTAGAAATCCTTGTGGGTCCTCTGATCTCCACAGTGTTGCATCACCATCATTTTCTTGTTCAGTAGAGCAGGGTATTGTTTGAAGCTCAGTAAACACATTTACCATATTTACATTTCCATGATATAGTCACTAGATACTTCACTGTATCTGAAAAAAGTAAGGATATTAGCTTTATGGATATGCATTGCTTTTTATGGAAAAGCTCTTAAAAGTTGGAACTATGACTTTTGCTTTTGTTTTTTGGAGCCATATGTAGCATCGTTTTGGTGCTTTGATTCTTATTTCTTTTGAACAGTTACATTCTTTTATTTTAAATTGGTTTGAGTATTTTGGAGAAGTTTCCCGAGATAAGTACAATAATCCTATTTTCATATACTCCTTTAAAGCTACATCTAAGTATTTCTGACACTACATCAAGAAGATTGGTTAATTCATGGCCGGGCATGGTGGCTCATGTCTGTAATCCCAGCACTTTGGGAGGCCGAGGCAGGCAGATCACCTGAGGTCAGGAGTTTGAGACCAGACTGGCCAACATGGGGAAACCCCATCTCTACAAAAATACAAAATTAGCCAGGCGTGGTGGCAGGCACCTGGAATCCCAGCTACCGGGGAGGCTGAGACGGGAGAATTGCTTGAACCTAGGAGGTGAAGGTTGCAGGTTGCAGAGAGACAAGATTGTGCCATTGACCTCCACCCTGGGTGACAAGAGTGAAACTCTGTCTCAAAAAAGAAAAAGAAGGCCGGGCGCGGTGGCTCAAGAAGCCCTGTAATCCCAGCCAACTTTGGGAGGCCGAGACGGGCGGATCACGGAGGCCTCAGAAGATCCGACGACCATCCTGGGGCTAACACGGTGGAAACCGTCTCTACTAAAAAACATATAAAAACTAGCGGAGCGAGTGGCCGGGCGCACTGTAAGTCCAGCTACTCGGGAGGCTGAGGCAGGAGAATGGCGTAAAAACCCGGGAGCCGGAGCTTGCAGTGAGCTGAAGATCCGGCCATGCACTCCAGCTTGGGCGACAGAGCGAGACTCTCTCAAAAAAAAAAAAAAAAAAAAGAAAAAGAAAAAGAAAAAGAAAGAAGAAGACTGGTGAAGAGTTTGCTGTCAGATGTATATCTCATGAGATAACTTTTTTAGATGAGATTGAGGGAGGGAGGGAGGGAGAGAGAGAGAGAGAAAGAAAGAAAGAGAAAGAGAAAGAAAGAGAGAGAGAGAAAGAAAGAAAGGAAGGAAGGAAAGAAAGAAAGAGAGAGAGAGAGAGAGAGAGAAAGAAAGGGAAAGAAAGAAGGGAGGGAGGGAGGGAGGGAGGGAGGGAGGTCTAAATAGACGCCCTTCAGAGGATGGGCAACCAGTAGGAGCCACCAGTGTAAATAGCACTCTACTGTGGTCTCTTCTCGTCCTATTTCAAACTGAGGCTGTAGCTGTCGAGTCTACCACATGGCTGCCTTTTCATGAGGTTTAGCCTAAGCATCAGTTGCCCAAGATGATAGAACACAGAAAGGCACACAGTGGTACTCTAAGTTCCAGCACATTTATCTCTTCCATGCATCTCCAATGAGGTCATTCAAATGGATGTCTAGAGACTGTAATCCTCCACTGAAATTTAAGGAACATGTTTCAAAAAAAGAACCCCACATAGGTGGGAATTCTGTATCAGACACTGGGGCCACAGATCCATAGAGAGGTTCAGGGGATCTCTTGGTACAATCAAGAGTGAAAGGTACCCATGTGGAGAGGAGACCTGGGGAGCTAGGGGGGTTTCTAGTGCCCAGCATATTCGTCCCTCTGAAGTATGCCAGCATGGTCCTTTCTCTTCTGGGTGACAGAAGTTTTGATCTTTGCAGGACATCAAACTGAATGTTGTTTTCAGAATTAAACACAAGGATTGCCAAATGCTTTAGTGCAGCTAGAAATTGCTTATAAGGGAGTCCTGGGATGTACAAGTTGTAACAGATTCTTACTGAGATGTATTATAGATTAATAAAGTATATATTATGAGATACATATTAAATAATCTGTTATGTGTTACATAACATATAGATTATACTAGTCTTTAAAATATATAAATATAATTTGCTTGGAGGACATGATTGGCTAAATTTGGGGTAGAAAATAAAATAGAACAATACAAGCCGCCTGTGCCCTATGTAAGTCTGAAAAAAAATTACACGAAAACTCTAGTGTAACAGAGTGCATCCTAATTTCATCAGATTACAAAGTAAAACCTCTTACGTTTATAAAAGAAATAGAAATAGAAAGCCACCCCTTCACGCGTTAGATATCCTGGAACATGCTTTACAAAGACATGGAAATTCAGTGCACATGCTAATATTGTAAAATTCTAGCACCAAGTAACATGGGGCAAAACCTACTAGAGTAAAGGTCAGGTAACATTTTTACAATAGCCTCTTATTTGGAAAACGTTTTTAAGTGATCAAGCAGTTTTCTGGTGTTTTATTGAGATGAAGAGCCATTGTAACTCCCTAAATTGGGGTTAAATACAGCTAATCATGGTGCTAAGGAGAGTGACTCCTTTTCAGCTGGCCTCCCTGGCCCAGGCAGCCACAGGAGTGCTGGGCCACTTGGGGTGAGAGCATTTGCGTGGCCTGCTCCGTGGGAATGGATCTTTCTTCTACCCAGACCCAGTGGCCAACCCATAAAATGCTGGTTCCCCACTACTAGGGTGGGTTGCTGTGGAAACTGACAGCTCTAAACACCAAAAGGAAAGAAAAAATGAAAATCCCAGAACAAAGGCCAATTTGAGGAAATAGAAAAGGGAATGAAAAGCGGTTAGAGGAAGCCAAAAACTTCACAGAAACAAACAAGCGAAACAAACGCATTTTAAAAATGGAGCCCACAAACTTTACTTTCCCTTTTAAGACAGAGCCAGAGTTAGAATCGATATGAGAAATGAGAAGGGGGCAGACTGTGCAGAAAGCAGGTGGAAGTTGTACTCCCAGCTCTGGTCCCAGAAAAACCACAAAAGATTTTATGTTTTGGAATAGTACATGTTTTGGAGTTTGGAGGCAAAGTTGTAAAATAAATGCATCCTATCATTTATAGAAAAATAACGAAAAGTATGCATTATTATTTGACGAAGTGGGGATTAAAAGCAAGGCATGCTGGCCGGGCGTGGTGGCTCACGCCTATAATCCTAGCACTTTGGGAGGCCAAGACAGGTGGATCACCTGAGGTCAGGAGTTCAAGACCAGCCTGGCCAACATAGTGAAACCCTGTCTCTACCTTACAAAAAAAAAAATCAGCTGGGCATGGTGGCAGGTGCCTATAATCCAGTTACTTAAGAGGCTGAGGCAAGAGAATCGCTTGAACCCAGAAGGTGGAGGTTGCAGTGAGCCGAGATTGCGCCACTGCACTCCAGCCTGGGCAACAAGAGCAGAACTCCATCTCAAAAAACAAAACAAAACAAAAAAAAACAAGGCATGCCTTCCCATGGTCTCTCAGTGTTTGCTGGCAGTTTTGTCAAATACTGACAGGGCGATTCTTCCATGTGCCTGTAAATTATGCACCCTAATTCCTTCCTCTTGTTCGCTCTTAACTCGCTACTTAGAGGCGCCTCCTCCCAAGCCAACAATTGGAAACAGCCTTATTGCATTTAGTTCTAAATCTGTGGCAGTTAGAAAGGAAATGACTAAAAGATAATGTTGGACTAAAAGATGATGTTTAGTTTTCTACCCACAAAGCAGATGCTCTTTGTACTACTTAAAATGGACCAGTTTGTGCCCACAGAACCACAGTCTTCATGTTTGCCAAGAGCAGAGGAGCTCTGAATCGTGGTAGGGGAAGAATTCCTGAGCGCTCATTTCTTCCTTCTTGGCTCTGCACTTGGCTGCTAAAAATTGGAGAATATGCTAGAGGCGATGGCTGAATTCCTGATGGCGAAATAAATTCGTAGATGAGAGTGTATATCGAGAAGAGGTCTGAGCACAAACTCCCAGGGTCCACCACCTTGGGCAGGCAGGCAGAACTGGAGCCCATGGTGGGTACGGAGAAGGAAGGTGCAGGGTGGAAGGAGAGCCGTGAGGTGCGGTTTCAAAGAGATGGTCCCCAGCTAGATAGAATCATGCCGGGATAGCACAGAACCCGAGCAGGGCAAGCAGGACTGCCCATCTAGCTGGTTTAATGAGAAAAGACATTTATTACAGCTTTTGGGTAGTGCACAGAACTTGTGGGAGGAGGAGGCTCACAGCCAGAACAGTGTCTGAGCTGTGTAGTGTGACTCTTCCAGGAGCACCCCTGCTGCCCCCAACCAGATGCCTCCTCTGTGGTCCCTTTGGCCAGAAAAAAAGCCCTGCTTCTTCATGCTGCTGACTTCCACATCAAATTCTGCCAACCAGAATGAGCAGAGCCACAGCTTAGCAGAACCACAGCCCATTTTTCCTCCTTCTTAGCTACAGGGGAGGCTGGGAAAATGAGCATCTGGAATTCCTCAAAGGGAGGAAGACTATTTCAGAAGATGCCACAAAAACTCATCTGCCTGTGGTACCCACCCTTCCAGCACCAGCTTCAATTTCATCTCTTCCAAGAAGCATTCTTCCCTGACCTCCGTAAACCACAATCAGGGCCAGTTTGCATGCGGTGCGTACCCAGATAGCCACAACCCTTTCATAGTATCAGTGTTCACACCATACCCTTCCTTAAATCTTTTGATGATCCCCCCACCTCTGTAAATGTGTTCAGATTTTGTTTGTGTCTTTGATTCTGTTTTTGCATGGAAACTCCAGATCAGATTAACCTCATCTTTGCTATATATATGTATAATTTTTTTTTTTTTAAGAGATTCCTAGCCAGTTTCATTCTTGTTGCTTTCTGGCACATGTGTTGGTCTTTCCTCCCCCACAAAACCGTAAACTACTTAAAAACAGGAGCCATGTCTTTTTTTCTTCTTCTTTTTTAATCTCCCTGCAGTACCTGGTATCATGCTAAGCATATAGTAGCTGGTCAATAAATATTTTCTGATTATTTACAGTTAGTTATCTGGATTGATTAATACTTTTCAAATGGATCTCTATAGTATCTATTTTTAAAGTAGTTATAAGAAATAAATGGAAAAACAACAAAACACCAGGAATACTTAGGCCATGGATCAGAAGATACCCAGAAATGCCTACTCGTTTTAGAGATTAATTCAGCATCTACATTAGGTGCCTACTGTGTGCCAGACGCTATTCTATATGCTTAGGATGCATGAATGAAGAAGAAAACAGAAACACAACATAACTGTCTCAGAGTTTCCATCTGGTAGTGTTTAATGTTTAATAAACATGTAAGTTATGAGCATGTTATAATCGATCAATGTCATGCATAAAAAGCAAAAGCAGAGCAGGAGAATATCAGAAGTTTGCGGTGGGGTTGGGGTTGACATTTTAGACAGAATAGTAAGAATTATTTAAAAAATGTTTTTAGGCAATCAAAAAAATTGAATATGTGCTGGGTATTAGATGATATAAGGAGATTATTATTTAATTAGGCATGATAATTGTGCTTTGGTGGTAGTTTTTTAAAAAATCCTTTTCTGTTTTAAGTGGGAATATTTATGGTGGTTGGGTGCAGTGGCTCACCCCTGTAATCCCAGCATGTTGGGAGAATGAGACAGGCAGATTACTTGAGTCCAGGAGTTCAAGACCAGCCTGGGCAATGTGGCAAAACCTGTGTCTCTACTAAAAATACAAAAAATTAGCCTGGCTTGGTGGTGGCGTGTCCCTGTAATCCCACCTACTTGGGAGGCTGAGGTGGGAGGATCACTTGAGCCCGGGTTGGGGAAGTTACAGTGAGCCAAGATCGTGCCACTGCACTCCAGTGGCACAGAGCCAGATCCTGTCTCAAGAAACAACAACAACAAAAATGTACAGGGAAATAATAGAACCTAATATAACATCTGGAATTTGCTTCAAAATGTTCCAGCAAAAAAGTGGGGATGGAGGGAGCAATGCATGAAGGAAAGAATGGTAGAAAGATGACACTATTTGAAACTTCTTATCAGGACAGGTTTGGGAGGAGGGTCCTTGTACTGTTCTTTCTACTTGTGTGTTTCTGTGTTCTGGATGTTTGTTTTCCCCTCAAGTTCATATATGGAAATCTTAACCCCCAAGGTGAAGGTATTAGGAGGTGGGGGTCTTTTGGGAGGAGATCAGGTCATGAGGGGGGAGCCCTTGTGCATGGGATTAGTGTGCTTAAGAGACCCCAGAGAGCCCCTCATCCCTTCCACCACGTGAGGATGCAGTGAAAAGGTGAGCCGTCACCAGATACCTCATCTGCCCTAACGTTGGACTAACCAGCTACCTGAACTTGAGAAATACATTCCTGTTGTTGATCAGCTTCCCAGTTTATGGGATTTTGTTATAGCAGGCTTAACAGACTAAAATATATGCATTCTAGAATTTCCATGTTGAAAGTGTTTACAAAAGAGTAATCAGTGATAGGATGGCCTCATCGAGGAGGTGGTACTGAAGCAAAGACAGGGAGGCATGGGTCTCAGCTGCATGGATGGGTGTCTGGGGGAGACTGCACCAGGCCAGGGCACAATCGGAGCAGAGCATGTTCACCGTACCTGGCCTCCCTGCAAGTCCCTGAAAGGGGAAAGTGTAGCAAGTGAGGGCGGGAGGTGATATAGCTGGAGAGGAGGGATGGGAAGAGGTCACACAGGGCCTTTTAAGCCACTGAAGGACTTGAGTGAAGGTCTGATCCACAAGGGCTGCGAAGACACCACTTCAGAGTCACGCTCAGATAGATTTTCCTTGGGAGTTCCTTGAACCATTTGGATACCATGGATTTCTTGACTCAGATTCGGAAATCAGAATTGTCCAAAGGAACTTTCTGCAATGATAGAAATATCCAGTCTGCACTCTCCGATGTAGGAACCGCTAGCCAGTTGTGGCTGTTGAGCGCTTACAATGAGCCTAGTGTTATGTAGGAGCTCAATTTTTAAATTAATTTCATTTTAATTAATTTAAACAAGTGTATATGCTCACATGTGGCTAATGACCCCTATCTCAGGTAGTGTTGTGTTAAGAGATGGTTAGTTTCACCCCAGCATTCATTTTGCAAACTTTTATTGACCACCTGCTGGCTCTAGGTACGAGCTAGGACTTACGGTTATAAATTGAATTTTTAAAAAATGAGCCCCTGTTCTTGAGGGGTTCATGGGCCACCCCAGACACTGTAAAATAGTGGTATGGCTGGACGTGGTGGCTCATGCCTATAATCCCATCACTTTGGGAGGTTGAGGCAGGAGGATTGCTTGAGCCCAGGAGTCTGAGACCAGCCTGGGCAACAGGGCAAAACCCCGTCTCTACAAAAATACAAAAATTAGCTGGATATGGTGGTGCGTGCCTGTGGTCCCAGCTACTTGGGATGCTGAGGTGGGAGGATCACTTGAGCCTGGGAGGTCAAGCCTGTAGTGACCTATGACTCTAAACAAACAAAACAGCAGTACATGGGTGGCCCAGAACCCTCATCTTCAGGCATGAGGGCTCCTGTACTAAGCTCTCTCCATGGGGGTTTTAATTCAGTGGTAAACAACCTGGTTGTTCTCATCTCAGGACGCCCCTTTGCCTGGCTGGTCCCTGTATCTCTTCCAGGCCTAAGCTAAAATGATGCGTCCTCAAGAAGGCCTCCCCTGATCACCGAGTTGAAAATAGGTACCCTGTTCTGCCTTGTGTCACCCAGTTTTCCCTGAGGCACTTCTTCCAGTTCAGAATGACACTTCAGTGTGTATTTAATCTCTAAAGCTAAAGCTCGTGAAGGTCAGGGGTCTGGTCTCCGTTGTACACCCCCACAGTTGGCCCAAGGTGAAACAGACAGAAATGGAAATGGAAATGGGCAAGAAACAGAGACCATGTGTCTGGAGAGCTTCAGGGGAATACAGGGTTGCTGAGTCCCGCCGGAGCACGTCCTTGAATCCACCTTACTACAACCTTTTAAAGGAAAAAGAGGAATCAGCAACATGGAAGGGAAGTGTAGAAAGACATTGCCTTCAAAGGTGAGGAGCTATGGCAGGAAGGCACAGGAAGGAGGAGCCGAGGGCAGGGCGTGGGTTCAGGTGGGGCGGCTGGTGCAGGACAGGAGGCTTCTGGGATAGATCCTGTCCCTTGAGTATGACGACTTTTTTTGTTTGTTTGTTTGTTTTTTCACTCTGTCACCCAGGCTGGAGTGCAATGGCGCGGTCTCGGCTCACTGCAACTTCTGCCTCCTGGGTTCAAGCAATTCTCCCACCTCAGCCTCCCGAGTAGCTGGGACTACAGGCATGTGCTACCACACCCAGCTAATTTTTGTATTTTTAGTGGAGACGGGGTTTCACTATGTTGGCCACACTGGTCCGAAACTCCTGACCTTGTGACCCGCCCGCCTCTGCCTCCCAAAGTGCTGGGATTACAGGCATGAGCCACGTGGCCTTCCTTTTTCTCTAAAGGGCCAGAAGTACCAAGTTCAGGCTTTGTAGCCCTTATGGTCTCCGTGGCAACCTCTAAAGTCGGCTGTTGTAATACAAAACCAGCCCATAGACTAGATGCAAATGATGGGGTGTGGCTGTGTTCCAATAAAACTTTATGAACACTGAAATTTAAATTCCATATAATTTTCATGGACTATATGCAAAAGCAGGCAGCAGGCCACATTTGGCCTGAGGGCCGGGCTGAATTTGCTACCCTTGGTACAGGTGACAGTGGGGTCGCATCAAAGGGTTTGAGGGAGACAGGGAGAGGTCAGCTGAGTGTATTGGATAGCTCCCTCTGGCCTCAGAGGGATCTCAGGGCTCAGGTCTGAAGAGGGTGACCGTTTTTGTAAAGTGGCTGAGCAGCAGTGTGGGTGATGGATGGTGAAGGTCTGGAAATAGGGCAGTGTTCACAAGGGTACAAAAGAAAGGCCTGCTTTGAGATGCAGAGTTTGCAGTCAAGATGAGCAGACTTTGGTGATGGATGTGCAGGGTATAGAGTGAGAAAAGGATGTCCCAGTCTGGGTTTAGTGCAGTCTTCAGGTGACCAACTCAGCAGGGTCCTCAGCACTCACTGAGCAGCAAAGAGTGCATCCTAGGGCATATTTAGGTCTGGGACCATTTATGGGGTCTTCCTATAAATGAGAGTCCTGTAGCAACTAATGCCTCGCCCAGTCAGATGACAGCTGCCCTGGTTGTCATTTAGTTCGGGGTAGTTTTGTTTGCTGTTGAACGGAGAGTCCCATTTTCAGTGTTATTCTATAACAATGATGCCCCTGTGGGCTGTAAGAATTACTGAATCATACTGACATTTGGTCCTCTCTGATCATACCAAGCAAAGAACTAAACAATCTCTTTTAAAGTATATAATTGTAGAACTTAAACTATGCTTCCCATATTAGAAGAAATTCAAGTGGTAGAATCTAGAGCGTTGATTAGAGTGGAACTCCCCCTTCTCTGTTTATTCATATTTTTTTCCCTCAAATCTCAGCAGTTTTTGCCTTCTCAGCAAACAGTGAAGACCTTGTAATCCCAATTGTTAGTAAATGTTGCATTTCCATAAAATTGCATAAATTATCAATGCAGGATTTCTGCTATGTGGTTATTAATGCACCATGAGTTAATTTATGTTATAATTTAGTATACTACTTAGGTACAGACTACACACTGGGTTCAGTGTATACTGCTCGGGTGATAGGTGCACCAAAATCTCACAAATCACCACTAAAGAACTTGCTCATGTAACCAAAGACCACCTGCTCCCCAAACACCTATGAAAAAAAAAGGAACTACCATTTTATCCAGCAGTCCCACTAGTGGTATCTACCCAGAACAAAAAAAAGTTATTATGTGAAAAAGATGCTTGCACATGCATGTTTGTAGCAGCACAGTTTGCAATTGCAAAAAATATGGAACCAGCCCAAATGCCCATCAGTCAATGAGTGGATAAAGAAAATGTGGTATATATATATACTGCAGAATACTAATCAGCCATAAAAGGAGTGAAATAATTACATTTGCAGCAACCTGATGGAATCGGAGACCATTATTCTAAGTGAAGTAACTCAGGAATGGAAAACCAAACATTGTATGTTCTCACTCATGAGTGGGAGCTAAGTTATGAGGATGCAAAGGCATAAGAATGATACAGTGGACTTTGGGGACTCAGGGAAAAGGGTGGGAGTGGGGTGTAGGATAAAAGACTACACACTGGGTACAGTGTACACTACTTGGGTGATGGGTGCACCAGAATCTCAGAAATCACCACTAAATAACTTACTACTCATGTAACCAAACACCACCTGTTCCCCTAAAACCTATGGAAATAAATAAAAATTTAAAATTTAAAAAAGGAATAGTATACTACTTGGGGACACAGAGGACCAAGTTAAATAAGAAAATGTGTGTGGGGGAACAGGGCGCGCTGGCTCACACCTGTAATCCTAGCACTTTGGGAGGCCAAGGTAGGTGGATCACAAGATCAAGAGATTGAGACCATCCTGGCCAACATGGTGAAACCCCATCTCTACTAAAAATACAAAAATTAGGTGGGTGTGGTGGCGGACACTTGTGGTCCCAGCTACTCAGGTGGCTGAGGCAGGAGAATAGCTTGAACCTGGAAGGCAAAGGTTGCAGTGAGCCAAGATCGCGCCACTGCACTCCAGCCTAGGGACAGGGCGAAACTATGTCTCAAAAAAAAAGAAAAGAAAGAAGAAAATGTGTGTGTGTGTCGTGCACATCCAGATTGGATTGGGGAGAATTGACTAAATGTATTCTGTAATATCATATCCTTGATTTTCATGATGCTGACTTGTGCCTTTTTGGGTACTAGTTTTCTCCTATAGTATGAAGTAGCCAAGGTTGGTTTCTGTAGCATTTATTTGTTCTTTCTAAAACATTTTAAGAGATTTATTTAGTACACACCCGTAGCTCAAAGCTCCTCAAAGGCAGGAGGATGCTTTAGCTAGGTCTGGGATTCTTTAGCTCTTGTCTATGGTTATCTACACAAGAAATGTATTAAATCAGTATGTGGAAAAAATGGGTGAAAAATGACTGACTGAAATTTGCAGTATTGAAGTACGAATTTGCTTTAGTATCATAAGACAGCTAGTTGGCAAGTTACCAAGGTGGAGATTCTAAAACCAAAAGAAGTTCTTCTTAATGTGGTTGCCCCAGTGTAGGACAGAACTCTGGATGTAAAGGTATCAATACTCAGGCCAGGTGTGATGGTTCACGCCTGTAATCCCAGCACTTTGGGAGCCCGAGGCGGGTGGATCACCTGATGTCAGGAGTTCAAGAGCAGCCTCGCCAATATGGTGAAACCCTGTCTCTACTAAAAGTACAAAAAATTAGTGGGGCATGGTGGTGGGTGCCTGTAATCCCAGCTACATGGGAGGCTGAGGCAGGAGAATTGCTTGAACCCAGGAGGCGGAAGTTACAGTGAACTGAGATCACACCATTGCACTCCAGCCTTGGTGACGAGTAAAATGCCATCTAAACAAACAAACAAAAAAAGGTATGAATACTCTCTGAGAGGGTTGTTTCACCTGTCCCTTTTGTTTTTTATATTTCTTCTTTCTAACTCTCCTCTCTGAACCCCAAATCTGGTACCCACAAACACCATGTTGGAAAGTTTACAATCATCATGATTGGAATGACGCAATTGCAGTAGCTTGTGTCGGTGCTTACTCAGCCAGGCATTACACTAGATGTTTCTACCTATATGTTGAGCTATGCGTGTTTATCATTCCCAGTTTGCAAATGGGGAAACTGAGGCCTAGAGACAATAAATAAACTGCCTAAGGCTACATGGCTGACACACGGTGGAGCTGAGATTCAAAGCTCCAGTGAGAATTGCAGAACTCCAGAGTGTGTGCCGCTGGGCAATACCTGCAAGGCTGACCCAGCCATCCTTCCTCATCCTCGCTCTCAGGCTGCTCTGTACCCAGCCAGCCTGCAGCCAGCTCATTGATGAGCACTCCACTGAGCCTCACTCTGGAAAGTGCTATGAACACGAGCCTCCTTGGCCACCTCCTCTTTGCTAGTCCTTGCCCCACCTTCCTATCCCAAGTCTTTCAGATCAGAGGCAGCTCAAAAAGCATGGCACGTGGTGCCTGCAAGTGGCCAGGTGGACATACATCACCGGGCACCAGCTGTTCTCTTCCTACATAAGCAAATAGGGTTTATGGGAGCAGGATGAACTTCGGAGTTGCTCCCCCACATAGTTCTGGAATCAGCACCCTTGATGTGATCATTCTACCGGAGTCTGGTCTACCACCATCTCAGTCCTGGGTTATCACAGAGTCCTCTTAATTGAATGCTTGTTCTCCAGCCTTGCCTCTTCCTCACCCAGAGCCACATGTTTCTATAACATAAATTTGATCTCCACTCCCCCCTTAAAACTTTTGTGAGTTTGCATTGCCTTTAGAATAAATAATAATCCTTTTAGGAAGCTGGTAAAGCCATGCGTGATCTGGCCTTAATTGCCTCTGCAGCCTCGTACGCCTCTCACGCTCTCCATCCAGATTTCAGAACCTGCCATTGTTTCTCCAGGAAACATGGCGTCTTCCTGCCTCTGAGCCTCCACGCATGCTGTTCCCCCTCAGCCATGGTACTTCCCTGTTTACTCAGGCGTCCTCTCCTTCCCTGTAGCTGTGTAGTTACAATTCTAGGCACAGAGTAAACGTTCAATAACTATCCCTTGCCTGAGTAAATGTAAGTTAGCCATTCTATTTTAATTTTTTAGCAATTTGTAGCGTTCTGTTTGTTTCCCACATTCGTGATCTGTTTTTGCCAATATTCCTAACTTGACTTCATCTGTCTTTTCAAATGTTTGCTTTTTTTTTTTTTTTTTTAATTCTTTTCTAACCTTCTCTTATTCTACTCTTTGGGTCCTCCCTTTTAACAGTAGTTTTCACTTCCTTTCAGTCTAGTCTTTGTGATTACCAGTGCACAATCCTGGGTTACTTCTGCCACATTTCCCAGGACTAGAGAAGGATACGCCTATAAATACCACAGCCCACTGTGCCCTTATTATGGTAGCCCAAACCACATTGAAAGAATATTGTTGTCCAAGCACAGTGGGGCACACCCGTAACCTCAACACTCTGGGAGGCTGAGGTAGGCAGATCGCTTGAGCCTGAGGAGTTTGAAACCAGCCTGTGCAACATGGCAAAACCCCATCTCTGCAAAAATTAGCCCAGTGTGGTGGTACACACTTGTAGTCCCAGCTACTCAAGAGGCTGAGGTGGGAGGATCAGTTGAGCCCAGGAGGTTGAGGCTGCAGTGAGCCATGATCACGCCCCTATACTCCAGCCTGTGCAACAGAGTGAAACTGTTTCAAAACACACACACACACACGCGCGCGCGCGCACACACACACACACACACACGAAGTGTTGCGTTGGTTGCCCAATGTCTTAAGGTATAGAATTTTTCTCTTGATCATGTGAGCAGGAAGGAGTAAAGAAGACAGCAGTTTGGGAAAGGCTGTGGTTTTGAAGAAAATGGGAAATCGTGGGAAGTAAAAAGCAGACCTCTAAGGAAGAAATGTCCCTGGTAAAAACTGCATATTTTGAGTGTCGACCTAGATGTCCTTACAGAGCCCTCCTTCCACCTCCCATCACAGTCATACCAGAGTTGCTGTGGATGTTTCCCATTGACAGCAGCTGTTCTTTGTGCTTTCTCTACCTCCAGAGGTAACGCTAAAGGTGCACGTCAGCGACGCCAGCACCCACCAGCCCGTAGCGGATGCGCTCATCGAGATCTTCACCAACCAGGCCTCCATCGCTTCTGGCACCTCGGGGACCGATGGCGTCGCCTTTATCAAGTTCCAATATAAACTGGGCAGTCAGTTGATCGTCACCGCCTCGAAGCATGCCTACGTGCCAAACTCTGCCCCGTGGAAGCCAATCCGGTTACCTGGTAAGGCGTTCCTCATCTTTCTCTAACACAGAGGGTATTGGCTGGTGGGAGGATTGCATAAGGCCAGGAGTCTGAAACCAGCCTGGGCAACATAGTGAGGCTGCATCTCTACAAAAAATTTTATAATTAGCCAGGCATCGTGGTGTGCACCTTTAGTCCCAGCTACTCAAGAGGCTGAGGTGGGAGGATTGCTTGAGTCTGGGAGTTCGAGACTGTAGTGAGCCATGATCACACCACTGCACTCCAGCCTGGGCAACAGAACAAGACCCTGCTTCAAGAATAAAATGAAATAAAATAAAAACATACGGATCCCAGAACTCCACCATTCAATGGAGGAGGGGAGGGGAATTTGCATTTTAACGAGCAAAGCCCTCTCCCCCTCCACCAGATACTGTGAATAAAAATATTTAGCAAAGTGTGAGGCCACTGCTTTGTGAGCTATGGAAAGTGGATTTGATATAGATACAATGGAGATCATCTAGGAAAGTTCCTAAGGAAAGGGGACAAACCTGAGAGATATTAAGCAGGTCGTGGAGAATGGACAGGAGAGAGGGAAGGAAAAGGATGAACTAGAAGGAATGTGAGTTAGACCTCAGGTTTTGGCTGGTGGTAGAGCAGATGGTCCCGGCAGGGGCAAGCTGTGGAGTTGGGGAACTGGCTACACCACATTTTCCCAAAGTTGGCTGCGCTGATGTCGTGGATTAAAGAAGTCTCCTCCCTTCCTCCCTCCCTCTGTGACTCCCTCTTCCCAAGCTTCAGGCTTAGGCAAAGATGCATGGAGCCTGGGGAAATGGGAGAAGAGGAATGGGTGTCGGGGTCATTGATAGTAAGTTAAGTTTAGGGTATATTTAGTTGAAATTGCTGCTGAGACACCAAGTGAGCATTTTCAGCCTTTAGTTTGAAATGAACTTGGGGTTCAAGAGAGAGATCTGGGCTAGAGGTTTAGTATGGCTCATCATCAATGTTAACTATGAGCTCCAGCAGAGAGTGGAGGACAGTGGGCCTGAGACAGGACCCCGGGAGGGCCTGCACAACAGGACAGGTGGCCTTTACTAGGTTACATCCAAGGGAACATTGGAGTCGAGGCTGCAGTGAACTGAGATGGTGCCACTGCACTCCAGCCTGGGTGACAGAACAAGACCCTGTCTCAAAAAATAATAAAATAAATTAAAATACAGGAAGCATTTGACACTCCCATCATCCATGCTGAGAAGTCACTGGAAATCACTGAGGGACATTTAGGCCGTCTCTGCCTGTTTCAGGAGAACAGCTGCACAAAGGCCATCAGTCAATTCTCATTGTTTGCAGTAGTTATGGTCCATAGCCACCTCAAGCATGGAGTGAGCAAATACTTGTGAACCACTGCTACAAGGGAAATGCAGGCTGGGTTCCTGCGAGCCTCTGGTCACAACGTTTTCATGAGCTGATCAATAGTACATGCCTTTGTTTTATGTTGTCTTTGTTTAAAGAAATCTTATTTGATATATAGATTGTTGATTCATTAGCATTGAACTCATAGCCCATAGCACCATAACTCATGCCCCAACAAAGCTGATCGAACACACGTTTTCTCCATAAGGCACAATCACAACCTCCTCCTGCTTAGGAATATTAGAGAGCACTACGCTGGGGGTCATTTGAAACGGTGGAATCATGCCTATAATCCCAGCGACTCTGGAGGCTGAGGCGAGAGGAGCTGGAACCCAGGATGTGGAGGCTGCAGTGAGCTGGGATGGAGCCACTGCACTCCAGCCAGGGTGACACAGCGAGACTGTCCCTAAAAATAAATAAGTAAATAGCAAAATCACCAACAGAATGCTTAAAAACGCGAAAAGCTGGACCCTGAATACATCTGGGAATTACAAATAAGCTTTAGCAAATAGGGAGGTTTACAAATACAGAATTGGTGAATAATGAGCAGCTACTCCATTTTGATCACATTCGTTTTTACTCTGTTAACATGGTCATTTGAGAAAAACCATTCCCATCATGTCTGTTTTTTTATTTTTTTATTTTTTGAGACAGAGTCTCATTCTTTCGCCCAGGCTGGAGTGCAGTGGTGTGATCTTGGCTCACTGCAATCTCCACCTCCCAGGTTCAAGCAATTCTCCTGCCTCAGCCTCCCGAGTAGCTGGGATTATAGGAATGCACCACCACGCCCCGCTAATTTTGTATTTTTAGCGGAGATGGGGTTTTGCCATATTGGCGAGGCTGGTCTTGAACTCCTGACCTCCCAAAGTGCTAGGATTACAGGCGTGAGCCACTGTGCCCGGCTGATATCTGTACTATTACAAATGAGTCAAGTCACAGGAATAATGAAGTTTCATTGAATTTTGGACAAGACATGAAGACACCTGGGTCCCAGGCCTGCCCACCCCTGGCTGGCCCCACACATATGGCCCATCAGCACTTTCTGAGTTTGTGTTTGTTTCTGAAATCAAGTTAATTACCCTAAATAATTTCTAAGAATCTTCCCGTGTCTTTGATTATTTTTCTGTGCTTGCCTTTTCAATGTAATAAAGATACTCTGTATTAGTCCACTATAAAGAAATACCTGAGACTGGGTAATTTAGAAAGAAAAGAGGTGTAACTGGCCCACGGTTCTGGAGGACATACAGGAAGAATGGCATCTTCTGCTTCTGGGGAGGCGTCAGGAAGCTTCCAATCATTGCAGAAGGCAAAGGGGGAGTGAGATGTTTCACATGGCCAGAGCAGGAGGAAGAGAGAGAGGGTAAAGGTGCTACACACCTTTAAACAACCAGATCTCGTGAGAACTCACTCACGATCACAAGAATAGCACCAGAAGATGGTGCTAAACCATTCGTCAGAAACTGCCCCCATGATCCAATCACCTCCCATCAGGCCCCACCTCCAACGCTGGGAGTGACAATTCGACATGAGATTTGGGCAGGGACACAGATCCAAACCATGTTATACTCTTAACTAGAACTTAACAGGAAACATCTCCAAAATTTAGACAATAAAATTTAGCCTATTGTGAAAAGCAGAGTCAATTTGCTTTTGTGCGTATTTTTGGAGGTGAAGACTGACACTTCTGGTATTTCAGATAGCTGGACAAGGAAGCAAGAAGAGCTGGGAGCCTCTTCTAAAATATGTTGAAAATTTGAAACTAAAAAATGCCTTCTTTCCCACATGTGTGCAGCACACTGCTTGTGTGTACATGAGCATTCTTATGAAACCCGGAAATGCATTTCCTTTTTCATCCTTAACAATAGTTCCTGGAGGATGTTTTGAGGTTTTTCTCGCTTTCAAGGAAGGGAGGAGAGGGAGGAACCCAGCGTAAGGAAAACACCCTCCATCTGTGGCAGGCAGGTAAGAATAAGCCATAGGAGATGCAATCCATCCACTAAAGGCTGTCATTCTACATCTTAATTATTGTTGTCTCTGCAGCCATCGCCCTGGCCCAGGTCCTTAGCGATGGTATAGGACTATGGCAATGGCCTCCAGCCAGGTTGTTCTACCCCTCAGACCACCCACAGTATGACTGAGCATTCATGTATTAAAATATATATGTCCAGTTCGTGTATTAAAATATGTACCTGCCTAAAATTCTTCGATGGCCTCAGGATGAAGTAAACATGACACAGAGCCTCCTCCCCTGGCCACCTCCCCCCTTCCGTATGTCATGGTCGGCCACCCTGGGAGCTTCCTCACCTGGCCACCTCCCCCTTCCGTATGTCATGGTCGGCCACCCTGGGCAATGTGTCATTCTGGGAAGGAGTCTGGCATCTCTACCCTCTCTGTGTTTGTCTGCATTGTTCTCTTGGCAAACTTGTCTTCCTTTTTTTTTTTTTTTTTTTTTTTTTTGAGATGAAGTCTCATTCTGCCACCCAGGCTGGAGTGCAGTGGCGCAATCTCAGCTCACTACAACCTCTGCTTCCTGGGTTCGAGTGATTCTCCTGCCTCACCATCCCAAGTAGCTGGGATTACAGGTGCACGCCACTACACCCGGCTAAGTTTTGTTTTTGTTTTGAGACAGAGTCTCACTCTGCCGCCAGGCTGGAATACAGTGGCGCGATCTCGGCTCACTGCAACTTCCGCCTCCCGGGTTCAAGTGATTCTCCTGCCTCAGCCTGCCGAGTAGCTAGGACTACAGGCGCCCGCCACCACGCTCAGCTAATTTTTGTATTTTTAGCAGAGACCAGGTTTCACCATGTTGGTCAGGATGGTCTCAATCTCTTGACCTCGTGATCCGCCCGCCTTGGCCTCCTAAAGTGCTGAGATTACAGGTGTGAGCCACCACATTCGGCCGGCAAACTTTTCTTTTATCTCATAAAGCCCAGCCAGACTATTTTCTGCCTCAAGAAATCTTCCTGCCCGTCCTGGGTAGAATGAGATGTTCCTTTCCCTCTAGGTATCAAAAAAAAAAAAATCTACTTGGTATGAAGAGCACCTCCAGACATCAATCAGCCTCCTCTCTATGATGGGAAAAAAGCAGCATTACTCATGGATCTCCATCTCTCTGCTGCCTCCACCCACCTGGGCACTGTGTTGATTGCATCCCTAGTCCCTGTCCTCTGCCCCAGGAAGTCCCTGCTGGTACCAGGCTTGTTACAAGAAATCATGTGTTTTAGAATTCAAAGAAACAGTCTAAAAAAGTAAAATGAGAAATCATTTTTTTCTCCTTTAGGAAATAAGGTCTGAGAAACAATTTGCCAGAGCAGCTGCCTTATATATGAAAGTACCAAATATTTTAGGTGAGAAATATTTTCAAAACACACTGCAATGGTCACGCACCTCTCAGGGGATGATCACAGGTGATTTTGGAGCTCCGAGCCCCCCACACCGGTCAGCTCAGAGGTGGTCAGGGCCTTGTAAATGTCTGCAGTCGCCACGGGAGCTCTGGAATGGAGCAGGAAGGCCCAGGCATCCTGACTTAGGAGGGCGTGGAGTGTAACCCTAGCCTGGCTTTTGAGGTGTGCTGCTTCCTACCAGCAGCATCTGCTAGGACAATCCTGCCCTTTCCTCCTCGCCAGGAGGTGCCCTGTGCCCTTAGATGAAAGGATCGCTGGTAATAGTTTACCTACGACGTGCTCATGCAGCAATGACTAATTGCGGAATATTTCCTCACCCCTAAAACCCCGTACCCATTAGCACCGACTCACTGTTTCTCACACATCCCAGCCCCTGGCAACCGCTAATCTCCCCTCTCTCTCTCTAGATTTGCTTATTCTGCACATCCATATAACTGTAATCTTGGAATACGTGGCCTTTTGTGTCTGGCGTCTTTCACTTAGCCTGATGTTTTCAAGATTCATCCACGTTGTAGCACGTGGCAGTACCACCTTCCCTTTCACGGGTGAATAATATTCCCTTATATAGACAACACCACACTTTATCCATTCATCAGCCAATAGACATTTATGTGTGTTGTCTCCACTTCTCGGCTGTTATGGATAATGCTGCTGCAAACATTGATGTGTGAGTTGCTGTATAAATGTAGGTTTTCAGTTCTCTTGGGTTTATACCTAGGAGTGGAATTGCTGGGTCATGGGGTCACTCTGTGTTTAATATTCGAGGAACTCCCAGGCTGTTTCTGCATCACCAAGGTGCTATTCTTGTCTTTTTCCTGGTACCTATCCCATTCTGCTTGTCATACAGCTATTTGTTTCAAGTCTAGTCCCCTTGCAATGCATAACTCTTGAAGGCACAGGCTGCTTCTAACACTGCTCTGTTCCACCCAGGATGTAGATCTGAGCCTTGTATATGATGACAGCTAAATAAATTGACTGTGTGGAGGATGAATGAAAAGAGGTCACATCCACAGCCAACTCACTGGTGCCCTATGGCACTATTAAGAGCCAGCACTGCTTGACCGGGCACGGTGGCCCATGCCTGTAATCCCAGCACTTTGGGAGGCCAAGGTGGGCAGATCACTTGAGGCCAGGAGTTCAAGACCAGCCTGGCCAACATGGCGAAACTCCATCACTACTAAAAATACACAATTAGCCAGGCATGGTGATGCACGCCTGTAATTGCAGCTACTCAGGAGGCTGAGGCAGGAGAATCGCTTGAACGTGGGAGGCAGAGGCTGCAGTGAGCCAAGATTGCACCACTGCCCTCCAGCCTGGGTAACAAGAGCGAAACTCCATCTCAAAAAAAAAAAAAAAAAAAGCCAGCGCTGTGAAGTGACTGATCTTCTTAGCACTTATCTTCTAGATCCTGATGTTTTCCTAGAACGTCATTTACCTCACTAGGCCAACTTTTCCATGTCTCAGAGTGGTTGAGAACTCCAGAGTTTAAATCCTAGCCCTGGCATTTATTAGCTGTGAGATATTGGACGAGTTACTTCCTCATCTATAAACCTGTTTCCTTACCTGTGAAATGGGCGTGTTAATAATACCTACTTCAGGTGCCGGGCACGTTGGCTGATGCCTGTAATCCTAGCACTTGGGGAAGCCAAGGCAGATGGATCACTTGAGGTCAGGAGTTTGAAAGCAGCCTGGCCAACATGGTGAAACCTTGTCTCTACTAAAAATATTTTTTTAAAAAATTAGCTGGGCATGGTGGCAGGTGCCTCTAATCCCAGCTACTCAGGAGGCTGAGGCCAGAGAATCACTTGAACCTGGGAGGCGGAGGTTGCAATGAGCCGAGATCACGCCATTGCTCTCCAGCCTGGGCAACAAGAATGAAACTCAGTCTCAAAAATAATAATAATAATGCCTACTTCATAGAGCTGTTTTGAGGCTTAAATAAATTACTGAAATTAAAGCACTTAGGATAATGTTTGGCCTGTTAGTAAAGGTTCACTAGTGTGAGTGATGATTATTATTCTATAATGCATTTATTTGTTTTTCTCTTAAATTCATATGTTTTACCCAGAAATTTGTGGGGTTTCTAAAATTTTTTAGAAATCCAGTTACTTAAGCAAGAGTTTTAAAATAGCATAACTTGGCTAGGTGCAGTGGCTCATGCCTATAATCCCAGGACTTTGGAGGGCAAAGGTGGAAGGATTGCTTCAGCCCAGGAGTTTGAGACTAACCTGGGCAACATAGGGAGACCCCATCTCTACAAAAAATTTTAAAAATTAGCTGGGTGCCGTGGTGCACGCCCATGGTCCCAGCTATTTGAGAGACTAAGGCAACAGGGATACTTGAGCCTGGGAGGTCGAGGCTGCAGTGAGCTCTAACCGTGCTACTGCACTCCAGCCTAAGTGACAGAGTGAGACCCTGTCTCAAAAAAATAAAAATGAAAAGCACAGTTTCTATCATGTTATTAGTTCCCAGGGTTGGGGGAATATTCTTTTACCATGCGGTACACATTAACCTAGACACATATTTTTAAAGCCATTCTTAATGTTAACATCTAACATTATATATTCTAAATTCATGTAGTGTATACATGATAACATTCATATACTCCTAATGTGAAGAGGCTCAGTTACTTTACTGAAAACTTCTGACTGGGCGCAGTGGCTCACGTCTATAATCCCAACACTTTGGGAGGCCGAGGCCGGTGGATCACGAGGTCAGGAGTTCGAGACCAGCCTCGCCAACACAGTGGAAACCCTTTCTCTACCAAAAATACAAAAATTAGCAGGGCATGGTGGCAGGTGCCTATAATCTCAGCTACTCGGAAGGCTGAGGCAGGAGAATCGCTTGAACCTGGGAGGCAGAGGTTAAAGTGAGCTGAGATTGCGCCACTGCATTCCAGCCTGGGCGACAGAGCGAGACTCTGTCTTGGAAAAAAGGAAAAAAAAAAAGAAAACTTCTAACAAATGAAAAAAGTTGACCATTGTAGGGCAAGTAATTGTTATATGAGATATTGCAATACACTTGTAGCATTTTGAAGATCTTTTGCTAATTAACTCAAAATTAATCTTATTAATTGATTTGAAATCAGAAAATACAAAAACTGCAGAGTATCCCAGAAATTAGAGCGGGCACTTAAAAGTAAATATAAAATCCCCTTCTATCCATTTCTTTTTCCTGCAGTATTTTCTTCTCTGAGCCTTGGCCTGCTTCCAGAACGCTCTGCCACTCTAATGGTATATGAAGATGTCGTCCAAATAGTATCAGGATTCCAAGGTATGTTTAATATTTTTTCAGTTTTATTGTTATTTTGACGGATGCATTATTGTATATGTTTATGGTGTACAGTGTGATGTGATGTCTGTATACAAGGTGGATTGATTAAATCAAGTACATTAACTCATCTATCACCTCACTTACCTAACATTTTTTATAGTGAGACATTTGAAATTTACTCTTTTCATTATTTTCGGTATGTTTAATAATTAAAAAGAGAAACAACAGTCAGTTTTGGGCCACCTACTAAAATCTTACGGCTCATGCCTGTCATCCCAGCACTTTGGGAAGCCGAGGTGGGTGGATCATTTGAGGTCAGGCATTGGAGACCAACCTGGCCAACATGATGGAACACCACCATCTCTACTAAAAATACAAAAAAAACAAAAACAAAAACAAACTTAGCCAGGCATGCTGGCACATGCCTGTATTCCTAGCTACTTTGGAGGCTGAGGCAGGAGAATCGCTTAAACCTTGGAGGTGGAGGTTGCAGTAATCCAAGATCGCGCCACTGCACTCCAGCCTGGGTGACAGAGTGAGACTTCATCTCAAAAAAAAAAAAAAAAAAAAAAAAAAAAATTTTATATGGAATCCACTTATTGTTTATTTATTTATTTATTTTTATAATTATACTTTAAGCTTCTAGCGGTAACATGATGTGCCCAACATGCAGGTTTGTTACATCTGTATACATGTGCCATGTTGGGTGTGCTGCACCCATTAACTTGTCATTACATTTTAAAGTATATCTCCTAATGCCAATCCCCTCCCCGCTCCCCCGACCCCACAACAGGCCCCGGTGTGTGATGTTCCCTTCCTGTGTCTAAGTATTTCATTGTTCAGTTTCCACCTATGAGTGGAGAACATGCGGTGTTTGGTTTTCTGTTCTTTGCGATAGGTTTGCTGAGAATGATGGTTTCCAGCTACATCCACGTCCCTTACAAACGACGATCGCAACTCATCCGTTTTTATGGCTGCGTAGTATTCCATGCGTGTATATGCTGCCACATTTTTCTTATATCCAGTCTGTCACTGATGGACATTTGGGTTGGTTCCAAGTATTTGCTATTGTGAATAGTGCCACAATAAACATACGTGTGCATGTGTCTTTATAGCAGCATGATTTATAATCCTTTGGGTATATACCCAGTAATGGGATGGCTGGGTCAAATGGTATGTCTAGTTCTAGATCCTTGAGGAATCGCCACACTGTCTTCCACCATGGTTGAACTAGTTTACAGTCCCACCAACAGTGTAAAAGTGTTCCTATTTCTCCACATCCTCTCCAGCACCTGTTGTTTCCTGACTTTTTAATGATCGCCATTCTAACTGGTGTGAGATGGTATCTCATTGTGGTTTTGATCTGCATTTCTCCGATGCCTCCTGCCCCCTTTCTTAAGAGGACACGATGGTGTCCTCCTGCAGTTTCTCTGCCCCACCGTGAACCCCTTCACATTCTCATTGGAGCCCATTCCTTATTGCCTCCTCTCAAACCTCCCCGCATTTATGCTGAGTCTTTCATCTCTTCTAGTTCTTTCTCAGCTCTCAAAATCTTTGAAGGCTTTGCTATTCAAATCAAAACCCTTCTTAAGCCCTATTTCTCCTTCAAGTCACAATCTTCTCCCGAACCTTGGAGATACCTCCCCTCACCATGCACATGTCTTTAAACTCCCTTTTACGCTGTCTCACATGATCTTTAGAAATCCCTCTTGCTAAGCTCAGCAGAGCTAGAGTTACATGACCTAGTAGCCACTTCTCCTTCCTGACTTCCCTGCGGCTTCACCACCCTATCCGGTCCCACCTTCCTGGATGTCTTCATCCTTTCTCTGGCCGTCTCTCCATTCATTGCTTCTCAATCTCCTTCATGGGTTCTTCCTGCCCTCCCTATCTCTTATTTCAAAAATAGCTTTCCACTCCAGCTGCCTTTTCTGTGAGGACCCCCAGAGCTGCTGTCTTTATCTGGAGCATTTCTCACTTAAATAATTTCATAGCAACCTCCTGCCTAATCACTCTGACATCAGACTCTCTGCACCCACGGCCATACTCCACCTGCTGTCAGAATTGGGCAAAAACAAATCGGAATCTTTCACTTCCATACCAGTAACTCCCATTCACTCTCCCCTGCGGGCCCACGCAAGTCCAAACTCATTGATTGATTGATTCATTGACAGGATCTTATTCTGTTGCACGGGCTGGAGTGCAGTAGTGTAATCATAACTCACTGTATCCTCAACACCCAGGCTCAAATGATTCTCTTGCCTGTGCCTCTAGAGTAGCTTGGACTTCAGGCGTGTGCCACCACACCCAGCTAATTTTTGGAATTTTTTGTAGAGATGGGGTCTGACTATGTTGCCCAGGCTATTCTGAAACTCCTGGCCTCAAGCATTCCTCCTGCCTCAGCCTCCTAAAGCACTGGGGTTACAAGGATGAGCCACCACACCTGGCCTCAAACTCTTGATCGGGACTTACCAAGTCCTTCCTAAGTCTCTCCATCTGCCCCTGGAACCCACGTAGCTCACAGAGAGTTCCTTCACTGCCCCAGATGTGCTAGACTTTCTCTATCTGTGCCCCTTTGTAGATGCTGTCACTTCTTCTCTGCCTCTCAACCTTCAAGACACAGTTCACAAATACCAGCCCGGGAACTTCTTTTCTCCTGGGCAGCTGGCCACTCTCTCTCTTGAAATTTATCTTGTAGTTTCATCATTACCCTCTTATTCTAGCACTTAAAACACTATGATAATCAAGCCATTTCCATGACTGCCTTCTCGACCCTTTTCTTTTTTAGGGTAATGAATGTTATTGATGTTTTAGGGAGTTAAACATGTTAGAAGAGAAGGATGATGTGATAAACTCATCAAGAGGTGATGAAAGCTCTCAGAAGAGATTTCTTTGACTCTGATTCAGGGAAGAAGAGAAAGTACCATTATCCCCAAGATCACTGGCTCAAGTCTTCACGGATCCATTTAAGGAGGCTAAATGGCATCTTAGAAAAGAGCTCCAGGGCAGAAAACAGAAAACCTCTGCAACCCTCCGGCTTCAGTTTTCTTTCCTCTCAGGTGGCAACCCTTGGTTTTCCTTAAACTTCATCTTCTGAGATTGACTCAGAAATCTTCATCCCACCCTCCAAAAACTTAGTATTAGCATTGTTTTTAAACTTCTTTGTTCTTATGATAGGTTGGGAGAGGAACAGAGATTCAGATAGAGAAACAGTGTAAGACACAGAAAGAGGCAAAGAGAGAAATGCCTTCTCTTCTCTTGAGTTCCATGAATACAAAGACTTTCCCCGCTCCTCTTTGCAGTCGTAGACCCATTGCAGGGAGATTCTCAACGCCAGTTGTTTGGATTTTGTGAAGGTGCTCAGGATATATAGTGCAGTGGTTCAGAATTGGGAGTGATTCCCCCCCACCCCCACTGCAGAGACATTTTGTGAGGTCTGGAGATATTTTGGGGGCTGCTACAGACATCTAGTGGGTAGAGGTCAGGGATGCAATTAAACATGCTGCAATGCATGGGACACCCCCCAAACGAAGAACTACCTCACCCAAAATGTGAATGGTGCTGAGATGGAGGACCCCTGATCTAGTTGGAATGGAGACAGAGCATTACTGGAACATAGTGAGTTGCCAGGTGTAACTCATCTTCACATAAGTATCATTGAGCACCAACTGTATGCAGAACATAGTGCCATGCATTTCACAGAACACCTGGTTTAAGGAGCTTCAGTCTATAATGGGAAGAGGAGATGGGAAAGTGGTGCTTATCCAGGAGACACTGTTAGACACCAGCCATATGTATTCTGAACGAACATCACAACAGCCATATTATGAGACAGGCATGATTCATACCCATTTTAAAGATAACCTGAAGCCCAAATCACACAACTAGAAGGTGGTAGAGGAAAGATTTAAACCTGGAGCTAAGTGATTCCACCACCCATGTTCTCATGATGCTCTTCATTAGGCAGGTGAACAAATATACAAATAATTATAATACAAGACATAGTAAGAGCAGTGCTACAAGAGAGATTCAAGTAGAGCTTAGGGTGGGATTAACAAAGGCTGCATAGAAGAGGTGGTTTTTGACATGCATTTTGGATGAGCTGTAGGATGAGGGGAAGAAGTTTCAGACATGAAGATGCATGAATGTATATATACAGAGAGGCCAGGTGTGATAGTTCACACCTGTAATCCCAGCACTTTGGAAGGCTGTGGCAGGCAGATGACTTGAGCCCAGGAGTTTGAGACCAGACTGGGCAACACGACAAAACCTCATCTCTACAAAAAAATATAAAAATTAGCCAGGTGTGGTGGCGTGTGCCTATAGCAGTGAACTGTGATGGCATCATTGTACTCCAGTCTGGGTGACAGAGCAAGACCTTGTCTCAAAAAAAAAAAAAAAAAAAAAAAAAGGAAAGAAAGAATCAGACTTAGTCATGCAGTCCTGTTTGACCAGAGGATGAGAACTGGTTGGCAGTCAGTAGAGCATCTATTTTGAGGTAGGCATGGTGTGCTAGGAAGGGATACAGAGTTAGAATTAAAATAATTCCTTTCTACCTCTTATAAGCAGAATGACTTTGGGCAAGTCATTTACTTCTTTGAGCTGTAGTTCGTTATCCATAAAGAGAGCAGAGGGTTCCTTCTTCACAGGGTTATTGTAAATATTAAATAACATATTTTTATTTATGCACTTTGTAAATTCTAAAGCACTGATCTATGCCTCTCACTTAGAGAAGAGGTGTAGTTGTAGTCTGGGTCTATACTGGTTTATTCATGTTTGTTGTTGTTTTTGTCATCATTGTTAATTTGGTAAGTGGGAGAGATCTGTTGGTGGTTTCTGGGCAGGGAAAGGACATGATTAGAGTAGTATCTTTGAACAGTCACAGTGTCAGTAGGTGAAAAGGCAGTTAGGCTGAAGCAGATGGCCTGGATAGGAGGCTTTTGCAATAGTTGAGGTGAGAGGCAGTATAAGGTAACATATGCTGTTAAATGCAAAAAGAGAGCGAAATCTGATGCAGGGAATGTTGATAAGGGAAGACTGACCAGTCTTGGCACTTGAGTGAATGTGCAGGATGATAGATAGGGAGAATGATGTTAGTGACCTAGACTCAAAACTGGGTGATGGGGAGACTGGAATATTATTAGGTGAGAGAGAAGGTAGATGATAATTTTAGAGTGTCAGATGGGCATCTGGGTAGAAGTGTCTAGAAGGCAGAGGAAAATCCAGGCATGGAGCTTAGAAAAGAATTCAAGGCTAGAGGGGGTGGTACCAGCCAAGGCAGTAGCAGTGAAAGGGAACCCACAGGGAGTGAGCAAAGCACAGAAATGGCAGAGGCAATGGGTGGTATCCCTCTGGGAGCTGTTTCATCCAGAGGTAGGATGAGAAAGGAAGGACTTGTAAAGGAAACAGCAGGCAGACACTGGAGAGAACCAGAGTGCAGCACCATGAAATCCCAAGGAGGAAGGGGATTGTGGGCAGGAGTGTCAAACAGTGTCAACCATTGTGAAGAGGTCGACGAGGATGGACGCTGAGCTGTGGTCATGGGGTTTGCATATCATACAGTCGATGTCTCCAAGGGCAGCATGCATTGTGGGTAGAAGCCACATCAATGGAGCTTGATGGAAGGACAGAAGGCATTCGCTTATGGGGATAACAGAGTTAAAGTGATGTTTGCTTGTTATTGTTCTAGACTGGAGTATTTTTGTTGGTTGAGGAGGAAAAGCCTATAGAGAAAGAGATTGCTGACAAAGGCAAAAACAGTTGGTTGAGCCACGTCTTGCAATGAATAAGCAAAAGTTAAATTAGAGGCTTGGATTGACCTTGGAGGTGGTTAGGGGCAGAAGAGAAGAGGGAAGAACAGATTTTGAAATCCAGAGAGTTGGAAGGCTGAGGCGGGCAGATCACCTGAGGTCAGGAGTTCAAGACCAGCCTGGTCAACATGGTGAAACCCCGTCTCTACTAAAAATACAAAAATTAGCCAGGTATGGTGGTGGCCACGTGTAATCCCAGCTACTCAGGAGGCTGAGGCAGGAGAATTGTTTGAACCCAGGAGGCAGAGGTTGCAGTGAGTTGAGATTATGCCACTGCACTCCAGCCTGGGCAACAGAGCGAGACAGCATCTCAAAAAAAAAAGAAAAGTAAAAAGAAAGAAATGCAGCGGGAGGAAGCAGGGACCCCTGTATTTTCGGGAAACCAGAGTCTGAGTATTTTGGGGATGGGGATGGAGCCCTACAGGCTTATCCACTGCCTGCCCTGCCACCCCCACCCAATCATATTCCTTTCTGAAGTATAGAACTATTTAGCAGCTTTAGTACACGAAGGCAGGCTTAAGCATGTAACCGCTCCCCCAACCCCATGCATACCCTCTTTCGATTTTATTTGTGCCGTGGCTTAGCATTGCTTGCACCCTTAAATTCCTCACCTGCTGCTTCTGTCATTTTCGTCACCATAGGTGTCGCCTGTGCTTTGTGGTGGGATATTTGGCCCCTTGTGGATGGCACCCATGTCGTGCCAGTCCCAGGCTGTGCCGGCCGTATCCTTTCCGTGAGGATCTGCCCCAGCATAGCCTGCTACATACCCCAGCCCCCAGCCCCAGCAGATAGACCCTGGATGTCTGGCCAGGGACCAAATTCTTCTGCACAAGTAGGGAGAGAGGCGGAACAGAGGCCAGGAAGGGAGAGAGATGTGTTTCCCACCCAAATGCATGTAACACTTGATCTGCTCAAGAAGGCACGAAAAGGAGAGGATCGGGGTGAGACACCAGGGCCCTGAGAGCTGGGGAGAGCAGCCTGGGTTTCTGGTTCTCTGGGTCCCGGGTCAGTCTGCGTAAGTCCTGGCTAGGATGTGTATCCTGGGCCCATTCCCAGGCTCCCCTTGTCTTTCAGCAACCCTCAGTCCAGTCGGAGGCGGTTTCTGTGCCCCATTACCCTCACACAGGTCTCTGCCAGCCCATCTCACAGGGGCTCCTCCTAAGGCCTGGAGGGGTGCACTTCTCCTTCCCTGTTCTGGGGGCACCAGCCCAGCTTCTGCCTCTGCCAGGACCCTCTCTTTGCTCCACTGCATGTAGACTCACCATTCTTCTTCTCTTCCTGTTAGCAGAGTGCTTTACTTTTCCACCGTGGGAGACCCAGGCCTCTACACAGGGGCTTGTTCACTGAATGCTATCAGCAGCATTGTTTAGCCTGAAAACCAGTAGAGAATGTGTATTTCCTGATCACTGAAAAAAATACCAAAGCAATGAATGTTGTTATATCATCCGGAATGAGGAGTTGAGAAAGAATGCTGGCTTTGACCTTCCATCCCGGAGGGCAGCGTGGAAAGGGAGAAGAAAAGCAAGCTGTGTGCCGTGTGTGGGCAAGGGGGAGAATGGACCAGAAACAGACTGCCCCTGTCAGGACACACAGCACTTGTGGGGTGCCTGAGGAGTTTGAACTCTCCGCAGACCAAGGAGGTGGCAGGAGTAAGACATGAGTATTCTGTAACATCAAGGGAAAGTAAGACCAGACTAAGAAGAATAGAATAATGTTAAAATACACAGATCCCCAGAGGCTGGTGTGTCGCTGTGGGTTTGTTTTAGGGGTAAAGAAAGGGAATTGATGGTCTGGAGCTAAACCAATGTCTGTGTCTGTTTAGTTTCAGCAGAGATGACAGGAGTTAGATAGGACGCCCATGATTTTGGGCACCTGCTCGCTGGGCTCTAAACCTGGGCCTGGACTTCACAGAGTGGAGAACCAGCCCCTGGAGAAGTCTAGCTGGTAGTTTTTAGAAGGAAGAGGGAGCATTGTGACTCCCTTCCAGTTAGGCAGTATGTAGCCAAGACAGGCTGCCCCAGACGTAGGTCTGTGGAATTCCTTTGGGTCTCAGTGGCCTCACCTTTAAGAGAGACTTGGACTAGTGGATTCTTGGAGCTCTAAAACTCCCTTATTCTAGAACACATCTAGATAGGCTTATTTACTCCTTACAAGTTCTTTGATCCAGAGTTAAAAGGAACCCTGGAGTGGGGATAAAGCCCACCGGCTCTGGACAGGGCTGTTGAAGCAGGATAGCAGGGGGCCAGGAAGAGGAACGCCCAGCAGAGCACAGGTGGAATGTGGTCTGCCTCAAGCCTGGGGCTGGATCTACAGTTTTTCTCTTAACAATGCTTTGGCAGGTTTGCACAAAATTACCTAGCACCTTTACGTCTTGCGAATATTACCGCAGCATTAGGTAAAAACAAGTTCAGGTTTTATGATCAAAACAACATCTGGGCTGGCCGCGGTGGCTCACGCCTGTAATCCCAACAACACTTTGGGAGGCTGAGGTGGGTGGATCACATGAGGTCAGGAGTTCGAGACCAGCCTGGCCAACATGGTGAAACCCCGCCTCTACTAAAAATATAAAAATTAGCTGGGTGTGGTGGCGGGCGCCTGTATCCCAGCTACTTGGGAGGCTAAGGCAGGGGAGTCGCTTAAACGGGAGGCAGAGGTTGCAGTGAGTTGAAATCACACCACTGCACTCCAGCCTGGGCGACAAGAGCAAAACTCCGTCTCAGAAAGAAAATTTGGAGCAAAGTTAAGCTGCAGATGATGGCACAACACAACAGTCTAGGGCCTGTCGGCCCAACCCGTCCTCCTACACGAAAGAGTTGAGTTTGGTGAAGAAGCATCATTTTGCATCATTTCAAAAGTCTCATCATAAATTCTGTGACATAATCCATCACAAGTAGGAAGCACGCCTCCAGAATAGACCGAATGATGACGAATGGCAGCTCCCACAGAAAGAGAAGATTAATCGCTGCTGGGGTATTGTGTGCAATTCTTTTCAAGGTTGCACAGTGAATTCCCTTGCCCTCCTTCAATTTGGTTCATGGCGTTAAACCAGATTTTTCCAGGGAGATTAAAGATGGGTTTGCAGCAGTATCAAAGAGTATCTCTTACATTGTTTGCGTAAAGAGATTAATTGTCATCTACTTCTTTCATTTACATGGACTTTCCCAAAATGCTACCCAGATCCACAGGCAAATGCCGAGCAGTGACAAGACTGCTTGCACATAGAACTTGGAAAAAGCTTTTTGTTAAAAACCTAAATAACATCCTGTATCAAAACAAATGTGACAATGGGCTATTATTTCTCTCCCCATAATAGCATGTTGTCACATCTCTGCGTCCTGCATGAATGGGGGAAGGGAGGCCTTGTGAGAGGGAGCAGGGTGGGGGAGGCGTGCTGAAACCTTAGAGAGGCACTTCCTGGTTTTGCATTTTCTAAAAACAGAAACTGCTCCTGGGGGAGGTAACTCAGAGGTTAATCTCTGCAGGTGCCCGGCCACAGCCTCGCGTTCATTTCCAGAGAAGGGCTCTGAGGTTGCCTGAGAACACCAGCTACAGTGACCTGACCGCGTTTCTCACGGCCGCCAGCTCCGCCTCGGAGGTGGACAGTTTTCCTTATTTGCGAGGATTAGACGGAAATGGAACAGGTAATTGGAGTCTTTTCTCTTTTCAGTGGGAGTTTCTGTGTTTCCGTCTTTACATGTGGATTTTAGGTATGATTGGAAGTTTCAGCACTACGTGGGAGTAAGGCACTAAAGTTGCGGAAGGGGAATTCTTGGTACAAGTTCAAGTGCATTGAAACTGTGTTCCATCGGTACAAGCCCTGCAGAATTACATGTTAGCGCGTTGGTCTCCTTGAGCTTTTCTGCTGTTACCAATTGCCTTAAGCACCTTCTCTGAGCTCTCCTTTGGTGGACTAAGTATATTCAATTCAGAGAAATTCTTGTCATTGAAATTGCAATTTTTTTTTTAAGTATAAGATCAGAGTTAAGGGTTTTGGCCCAGCTGCCCTCTGCCTCATCCCACGAGCCCCCATTTGAGAGGGTAGCCTGTGGGTGGGTGGGGCTGGTAGAGACACACCACCCCACCCACCCATGCTGCAGCCAGGAGGGGAAGAGGGGGCGCTTGGTCCAACTCAGAGACAGGCATACCTTGGCTCCGTGCCCCACCAGCATGGGGACCACTTAGGATGGGAGCCTCCGCCCTCTGCCGTCTATGCCCACCCAGCTCTTTCCCACATCGCTTCTTTCTCTGCACTTGCTCTCTCTGCCCTCAACTGGGCATAGAGTGGCCAGGCTTTGAATTTGCTTTGGAATCCACCCTCTCCTGGCAGGTCTGTAAGTCAGCTGGGTCAGTATCACTCTTCTGGTGTGCCACAGCTAAAAGATCAGAGAAACTAAAAGCTGTCCACCAGAAAATAGGTGATAATTCCTTATCGAAGAAAGACCCTTGACAGGTACCTTCCACCTCTGATTATGTCCAACTGCACCATTCTCTGGGCCCCTTCGCACTGGTCCCCAGTCCTCCTGATGGAAGAGGTGTCAGGATTCTGGAGTCCTGAATTATTTTCTTGTCTACCCTGCTTTCCTTTCCACGACACTTGAGACTAATCACAGCATTAAAATTTTAAATCAAAGGCTGTTCTGAGTTCCATTCTGCCAGGTAAGTAACTTATTGCATTTCCCAGGGATACTTGGATTGAATTTCACTTAATTTTCCAGTACTTTACATAAACTGATTATTCTGAAAAAGCTTTTAAACCTGAAATATTTGATCCATTTTGTAGCATGTTAATAAGTTTCTGGTTAGACGTAAAGGCAACCTGGTGATTTGTTACTCATTTTTCTTCCCTCTGTTTTCCAGAATGTTTCTCCTTTAATTTTTGTGTGCTGATGAGGATGTGATTAACATGTCAGCAAATATGTCAGTACTTTGTCATCAGAAAGATGGCATAGCTGTCATCTTAAGTAAACATTATTAGGAAAAAAATGTTGACTATTACTTGAAATGTGCCAGTCTGGGAGAAAAGTCTTGTTTTGGGGAGTATGAAGAAGTGGTTTAAGGCTGGGTGCGGTGGCTCATGCCTGTAATCCCAGCACTTTGGGAGGCCAAGGTGGATGGGTCATTTGAGGTCAGGAGTTTGAGACCAGCCTGGCTAACATGATGAAATGCTGCGTCTGCTAAAAATACAAAAATTAGCTGGGTGTGGTGGCAGGTGCCTATAGTCCCAGCTACTCGGAAAGCTGAGAAAGCTGAGGCAGGAGAAATCGCTTGAAGCCCTGGGAGGTAGAGGGTTGCCAGTGAGCTGAGATCGTGCCACTGCATCCCAGCCTGGGCAACAGATCTAGACTCTGTCTCAAAAAAAAAAAAAAAAAAAAAAAAAAAACAAAGGTTAAAATATCATAACCAGCTACCAGCCTCCTGGACAAAAATGGTTACACCGATCCACAAAACACTAACTTGGAGGGACAGCCTCCGTGCTTGGGACTCATTAATTTTTTTCTGTGTCCCACTTCCAGTAGCTCTTGATAATTAGGCAGTTGGAAAATGGGGGAAAAAGACACAAAGACAGAACTATTGATTTTAGAAAAGGAGTTTGTTTTACTTTAAAATCATTCCGTGATTTCAGAGGGAAGAGAGAGGGCTTTGCAAGGTGACATGAACTTCACGGCCGGGCGCGGTGGGCTAAGCCTGTAATCCAGCACTTTTGGGAGGCCGAGACGGGCGGGATCACGAGGTCAGAGATGGAGACCATCCTGGCTAACTCCGGTGAAACCCCGTCTCTACTAAAAAAAATTAAAAAATTAGCCGGGCGTAGGTGGCGGGCGCTGTAGTCCCAGCTACTCGGGAGGCCTGAGGCAGGAGAATGGCGTGGAACCCGGGAGGCGGAGCTTGCAAGTGAGCTGAGATCCGGCCACTTGCACTCCAGCCTGGGCGAAGAGCTGACGAAGACTCCGTCCTCAAAAAAAAAAAAAAAAAAAAAAAAAAAAAAAAAAAAAAAAAAAAAAAAAAAAAAAGAAGAAACTTCTCTTCCATGGAAAGAATGAATGACTTGACCTAGAAATGACTAGGCTTTCTCAGAGACCTAGCAGCGAAGGCATCCACCCATAGTGAATTCACGCGCACCCTCGAGGACTTGGAACGTGGGCTCCCTTGAGCACAGGCACCTCAGTAACTCACCAGCTCCATGCCGGCCCCCGGGGTCAGTTTGCCCACAGCTTGTCTTTTGCCCACAGTCATTTACCTCCTGTTTTACTAAAGGCATCTGAGAGCTCACAGCCTAAAGAGAGCGCGCCTGGACCAGATGTGTCTTTGGGAGATGACACGAGTTCATCTTCTGAAGATCCAGGAAATGACTAGAGTCATAACCAGAGTTCAGTGAAGGTGGATAGAAACAGAGAGGCTGCGGAAGAGACTGGAAAAGGCTCCGAAAGGCTGTTTTCTGGGGGTACCATGAAGGGTGTGGTGTTTAGTTTAGAGGGTGGATCGAGAGTTGTAAGTGGAAAAGCATCTTCTCTTTGTAGCTCCTGGGGGCCCCCTCCTCTCACCAGAGAGCATCGCACTCTTCCCCCAGCTGCTGAGAAAGCACAGAATGTTCCGTGGTGTTCCCAAGGGGTTTTACAAAAATTGCTTTCACTAATAACTCCAGGAAGACAGAGAGGAGTCAATAAAATGACAAGTGCAGACTTTTCCTGCAATTCCACAACGTTGGTAGAATACAGAGCCCAACAGAACCTTAACTGTCAGCTGAACAGAACCTGTCACGTGACAAGTGACCAGGTGGATGACCCAAGGTGATACAGCTCCTCTGCTCGCTTGGGCCAGTGGTATTCCGCCCCGCAACACTATTCTGCTGCATTTGCCTGACACCTGCTTGTCTTTATGCAGACTTAAAGGGAGCCAGGCAACATCCAGATGGAACAGGAAGGAAAGCCACTTTCTATATAGAACTCAGTATTCTGTGTAAAATTGGAGGTTCGTAACAAAGAGAAGGAAAATAGTTCAGCCCTTCCAAATGTGAATTGTTGCAGAATCAGCTGGGCGCAATGGCTCACGCCTGTAATCCCAGCATTTTGGGAGGCCGAGGTGGGTGGATCACTTGAGGTCAGGGGTTCAAGACCAGCCTGACCAACCTCATCTCTACTAAAAATACAAAAAAAGAAAGAAAAAAAAAAATTAGCCAGGCATGGTGGCGTGTGCCTATAGTCCCAGCTACTCAGGAGGCTGAAGCAGGAAAATTGCTTGAACTGAAAAGGCGGAGGCTGCAATGAGCCAAGATTGCACCACCGCACTCCACCCTGGGTGACAGAGCGAGACTTTGTCTCAAAAAAAAAAAAAAGTTGCAGAATAAACAACATGGGTGCATAGCGGGAGAGTCATTCGGAAGGCACAGAGAAGCAGACATTTAATGGAGCCCTGAGGAAGGAAAGAGGCCTCAAGAAAGCAGATCTAATTCCCCACAATGTCTTAAGACAGCTAGAGGACATTAAAGGGATATGAAATTCCATGAACCTAATGCACATTGCTGTCCATTAATATGCTCGATTCTGCAGTGCTCTATTACTTCTGAATGTTTCAGGCTGAGTATACTTACTTCCATAGATGCAGGAAGGCATCTATTCTACCCTCCTTAGTTTTGAAGGTAAGAAAAACAGACCCCAGAGGAACAAAGTCACTTTTGGAGGTGACATAGGCAGTGAGTGGCAGATCTGGTACTGGGACTCCTTCTTCCTGAACTGGGAATGTGCAGGAAGGGATAGTTGAAAGGTGACGAGGGAGGAGAAGGGTGACACCATTTCTAGGGCTTTTCTCCTCTACCTACCTGCTACCTGCTACCTGCCTACTTGGACATCCTGCCTAGAGTTTGATGAAAGAAAACAGCACTCCCTGATGGAAAACATTTTCTCTCAGTTGTTTATACTGTCTAGTAAGTTATTTAATGTCTGTGTAGTTTCTCTTTTTTTGTGTGTGGTTTTGTTTTGTTTTGAGACAGGGTCTCACTCTGTCACCGAGGCTGGATTGCAGTGGTGTGATCATAGCTCACTGCAGCCTTCACTTCCCAGGCTTAAGTGATCTTCCCACTTCAGCCTCCTCAGTAGCTGGAACTGTAGGCATGCACCACCATGCCCAGCTAATTTTTTGTATTTTTTTGTAGAAACAGGGTTTCACTATGTTGCCCAAGCTGTTCTTGAACTCCTGGGCTCAAGCAACCCGCCTCGGCCTCCCAAAGTGCCAGGGTTACAGTCATGCGCCACCGCGCCTGGCCAGCGTTTCTGTAGTTGTAAGTTCCATCTTCTCAAGAGGGTCTAACAGAACCTAGAGTGGTAAACTGTAGACCTGGCTTTGCTTCTGTATCAACTTTGAGCCTCTGGCACATTTATGTTTCAAGACACAAAATCTTTGGACCACAAACATGGTAAATTCTGAGTTTTGTTGGTGGTTTTTTTACCGTAAAATGACATAACCAGACTAAAAGATTTCAAAACTTGGATCTCTGATTCCAACTTGGATCTTTCCATGAAATCTCCATTCCCACACCTTTGCCTTCATTAAAAAACAGAGATGGGTATGAATGATAAAAGGTAGAGTGGCATTAGCTGTGTAGAAATTGCTGTATGAAGGATTTAGCTGTAATTTGTTGCTGAGACTCTAAAATTCACTAGGTTTGCTTTAAATGTTTAAATGTAGACCAGATTGGAGGTTTACATTAGCTCAGGTTGGTAGATAGGTAAGTATATAAGTAACTGAATAAAAAGTCCTATAATTGTATTCTAATGCAGCTTAATTTTTTTATCACTGTGTCTTTTGTTATTCTGCTCAAAGAAAGATGTAAAATTATGACAGAACATATTTTGTGGGATATTGTATTTCACTAGAGGAAAATGTAAAATGGATTGCTTGAGTGCATAAATATATCAGTCTCATAAGCATTCTCTCATTTATCTGTAGGCAGTCATTAATGCTTTGGCCTGGACCAAAGGCCTTTAATGGAGAATAATTGGTGTATTGAGGTCCTTTTAAACAGACCAAAATAACAATGGCAACTAAAATAACTCATAAATATTTCAAGTCCAGTCCTCAGTAGCATACTTTTTAGCAGAAGTTAGTATTTTTGAAGGAATCTTTGAAGAAATTTGCTATATTAAAAAAAAGCAGCCTCTACTCTAAAACATTTGGTTTTATTGAGGTTATCTGCCAAGTAATTAACATGTGCCTGGGACTCGCTTTGTGTAAAAGTTACTTCCGGCGATTTCCACCTACACCTTTGTCTCAGGTTACAGAAAAAACCTTGTCTTTTGAGATCATTTTTGAAAGCAAAACACAGTAATGAAAAATAGCAAACCTGGCCAGGCACAGTGGGTCACGTCTGTAATCCCAGCACAGGCCTGTGATTGCCAAGGCGGGCGGATCACCTGAGGTCAGGAGTTCAAGACCAGCCTGGTCAATATGGCAAAACCCCATCTTTACTAAAAATAAAAAAATTATCCGTCAGGGTGGCAGACGCCTGTAATCCCAGCTACTTGGGAAGCTGAGGCAGGAGGATCGCTTGAACCCAGGAGGTGGAGGTTACAGTGAGTTGAGATTGTGCCATTACACTCCAGCCTGGGCGACAGAACGAGACTTCATCTCAAAAACAAACAAACAAACAAACCTGAGCCTAGTTTCCAGCTCAACCCCTACTGAGTGTATGCCCTTAGGCCACCTACCATTACTACTCTCTCTGAGCCTGTTTCTTTATGTGTAAAGTGATGACTTTACCTGCCTAACTGGGTTGTGGTGAGGATTATGTATGTAAAGTGCTTAATGCGGTCCCTGACACATAGGTGGGGCTGTACTCGGTCAGTGGTAGCTGCGACTATTTTTTTGCAAAGGTTTCCACAGCCCACGTGGGTACTTTGCATGCAAATGATGGAAAATGCCTCTTCCTTCTAGGAAACAGCACCAGGCATGACCTGACCCCAGTCACAGCCGTCAGTGTCCACTTGCTGAGCAGTAATGGAACGCCGGTGCTGGTGGATGGTCCCATCTATGTCACTGTGCCCCTGGCCACGCAGAGCAACCTGAGGCACAATGCCTATGTCGCGGCGTGGCGGTTTGACCAGAAGCTGGGTAAGCAAGAGTTCTGTGCCGACGATCGGCTACCAGATGGCTTCGTTACTGTTTGGTTTTCCTTCTAAGAAGCTCATGGAAGTCTCCTTTCCTTGAAGTCAGTGAATGCTGCTGCTCACATTGCATTGTGTGTTCTCATGGGGACGGCACCCTTCCCTTGCCATTCAGGCCCTCTCTCGGGAACTAATTTTTTGTTTGTTTTCTTATTTGTTTTTGTTTTGCACGTTTAACCTAATTTACTCGTAAAGAATCTGTAAACGTTATTAGAGCTAAAACTGGCTCTCCTAATCTTCATCCTTTTATTCATCAGAAGGTCATATGGTTGCTCTTGGTCATATGTGGTATTTTTTTTTTTCCTGGTTTCTGAAAAAGGACAAACATTTGACAAAACTGTACAAAACAAAGAAAATAAAAAGTACCCATAAGTCTTACCACCTAGAGAAAACCACTAATATACCTTGAATTCTGTCCTTCTAGGGCTTTCACAGTGCACGTAGGTATTAGTTATCAACTGCTATGTCACATACCACCCTAAAAGTTAGCCACTTAAAACAACAGTGAGCTCCAGTATCTCAGAGTTCCTGGGGGTCAGGAATCCAGGTACTGCTGAGCTGGGTGGTAGGGCTCAGAGTCTCTTACAAGGCGGCTGTCAAGCTGTGACTCAAGGCTGTGGTCATCTCCAGCAAGGTTCAGCTGGGACTAGTGAGTGTGACTCAACGGCTGAAGGCAGGCCTCACTTCCTTGCCGGCTGTTGACCAGAGGCCTTACCTCCTTACCACGCGAGCCCCTCCATAGAGCTGCTGACTACATGGCAGTTTGCTTTCCCCTGAGCAAATGATCCAAGAGTAAATAAAAATGATATAGTAGGCTGGGTGTGGTGGATCACACCTGTAATCCCAGCACTTTGGGAGACTGAGGCGGGTGGATCACTTGAGGCCAGGAGTCTAAGACCAGCCTGGCCAACATGGCAAAACCCCATCTCTACTAAAAATATAAAATGCTGCGGAGCCAGGTGTGGCAGCGGGTACCTGTAATCCCAGCTTCTCAGGAGGGAGGCTGAGGCAGAAGAATCAATTGAACCCAGGAGGCGGAGGCTACAGTGAGCCAAGATCACACCACTTCACTCCAGCCTGGGTTACAGAGCAAGACTCTGTCTCAAAAATAAATAAATACATACATACATACATACATACATACATACATACATACATACAGATATAGTCATTTAAAAGGCCAAGTGCCCAGAATGAGGTCATAGTCTTTTGTAACCTAATCTCAAAAGCAGCATACCATCATTTCTTTCCATAGGCTGTTGGTCACACAGACCCACAGTGGTATAGACCAGCACTGAGAGTAGACTATACAGGGGGATGAATACTAGGAAGTAGGGGTCACTTAGGGCTGGCTGTCTGAGAGGTTGCCTTCTACAAAGCATATTTAGCAGAAATGAGATCATGTGCTGGGTACTGTTTGGATGCAGTGGCTCCCACCTGAAATTCCAACACTTTGGGAGGCTGAGGCAGGAGGATTGCCTGAGCCCAGGAATTCAAAGTCACAGTGAGTTGTGATGCTATGATCAGGCCACTGCACCTCCTCAGCAACAGAGCGAGACCACTCACTCACTCGCTCGCTCGCTCAATAATACATATATAAAAATACAATTGTACAGCATGAACATCTTTCCATAGCATCATTATTCTGCCATATCAATTTTTGTAAGTCCATAGTATTCCATCCTATGGATATATCATACTTCACTTTGGTTCATCAATCCCCTGCAATTAGAAAAAATGTTATTGGCCGGGCGCGGTGACTCACACCTGTAATCCCAGCACTTTGGGAGGCCGATGTGGGTGGATCATGAGGTCAGGAGTTTGAGACCAGCCTGACCAAGATGGTGAAACCCCATCTCTACTGAAAATACAAAAATTGGCCGGGCGTGGTGGCTCATGCCTGTAGTCCCAGCTACTTGGGAGGCTGAGGCAGGAAAATCGCTTGAACCCGGGAGGCGGAGGTTGCGGTGAGCGAAGATTGTGCCATTGCGCTCCAGCGTGGGCAACAAGACCAAAACTCCATCTAAAAGAAAAAAAGAAAAAAAAAGTTATTATTCTAACCACTGTTGTAGAAAATATCTTTGTAGCTAAATCTTCATGCACAGCTTTGATTATTTCCTTAGGATGACTTTTTAGAAGAATTGCTGAGTTACAAAATGTACAAAATTCTAAAACTTTTAAAACGTATTTCCAAATTTCCCTCCAGACAGTTGTATTGGTTTCCACTTATGATACCAGCCCAGGAGCATGTGCTTGGGCCGATGGTCTTGGCAGCATGGGGGCTCTTATCCTCCTTTGCTTCCTAGTGCCCTGAAAGTCAAGCTTGAAAATATCAATTTTCTGCCAGGCATGGTGGCTCACACCTGTAATCCCAGCACTTTGGGAGGCAAGGCAGGCAGATCACTTGAGGTCAGGAGTTTGAGACCATCCTGGCCAACATGGTGAGACCCCATCTCTACTAAAAATACAAAAAAATTAGCCAGATGTGGTGGTGCGTGCCCAAAGTCCCAGCTACTTGGGAGGCTGAGGTAGAGGATCCCTTGAACCTGGGAGGCAAAGGTTGCAATGAGCCGAGATCGCATCACTGCACTCCAGCCTGGGTGACAGAGCAAGACTCTGTCTCAAAAAAAGAAAATATCAGTTTTCAAATAACCCAGTTCAGAATTTAAAACTGTTAGACCATGCATGAAGATAATTGGGAGATTTTTGATGTCAGTATATTTTCAAAATACCTAATTCCTTCAATCAGTTAAAACAGAGTTCTAGGAATTATATTTGAAAAGAAACGTCTTTTGGGCTTTTGGAGGGAATTTTGTTTGGTCTTATTTTACTTTCCAAATAATTAATAGAGACTCTGTAATTATTTGTGTGGAATGCATTGATTTTATCAGCCATAGTAAGCTTGACATTGTTAAGTGGATTGTGATGCTGTCTGTTCACACATCCTGCACCAAATGAGATGGGCCCTTTATTGATGGTGTGTGTTCTCTGCGAGCCTGATAATTTGGGGGGCATCAAGGTCATGGTGGGGACCTGAGGTACACTGGGCCTCCAGGAGGGAGTAGCCTGAGGAATGTGTGACCAAGAGTCTCTGAAGAATGTCAGAATTCTAAAGGGAGGAAGAAAATGGATAAAGAAAAACACAGAGAAAGGGGGCAAGAGAATGGGAAGAGCTTGTGTTTTGTTTCCTGAAAACCTGGGTTCTGCTGCTTATAAAACTGAGTCCCACGTTGGGCAAATTACTTACCTCTATTTGCATTTGTAAGAGCTAGGAATATACACCCCCTTGTATATTCTGCGTGTCCCCATTAGCCCTCCCAGGGGGCGCTCAAGCACACCCAGGTCAATGCACTGAGAAGCAGTGGAGAGTGTGGGTGAGAGCAGGGAATCTGGGGGGCACAGTGGTGTGGAATGCCAGCTCTGCCACCCACTGGCTCTGTGGCCCTGGCCAAGTTCCTTAACCTTTCTGGTCTAGTTTCTTCCACTGTGAAATGGCAATTATAATAGTCCCCACTGTTGTTACAATGAGTGTATTAGGATTCTCTAAAGAAACAGAGCCAATAGGAGATATATATATATTTGGAGAGAGAGATTGATTTTAAGGAATTGGCTCACAATTGGGAAGGCTGGCAAGTCCAAAACTGCAAGGTAGGCTGGCAGGTACGCTGAGATGAGGCCCTCCCTCACTGTGGAGCATGATCTGCTTCACTCAAAGTCAACTGATTGGGCTGGGCACTGTGGCTCATGCCTGTAATACCAGCACTTTGGGAGGCCAAGGCAGGCAGATCACGTGAGGTCAAGAGTTTGAGACCAGCCTAGCCAATATGGTAAAACCCCATCTGTACTAAAAATACAAAAGATTAGCTGGGTGTGCTGGTGCATGCCTATAATCCCAGCTACTCCAGAGGCTGAGGCAGAAGAATCACTTAAAGCCGGGATGAGGAGGTTAAGGTGGGCCGAGATCGCGTCCCCGCACTCCAGCTTGGACAACAGAGTGAGACACCATCTCAAAAAAAAAAAAGTAAAGAAAAAAAAAAGCAAAGTCAACTGGTTGAAAAGTTTATCTCTTCTAAACCAAGTATCTCCCTAGTAACATCCGGACATATTTGGCCACATTTCTGGGGACTGTGGCCTAGCCATGTTGTCAGACAAAATTAGTCATCACAAAAGTAAATGACAGCTTGTCACTTTCACAAGCACAGCCTATCCTTTCCGGTCCCCTCCCCGGCCTCATCCTGAGCACGTTGTGCAGGTTGCAGTGGTCCTAGCAGCTTGAACGGCATGGTATGTGGGTGGCAGTTACTCCCTGCGCCCTCACCGAGTCTGTGCCGGTACCAGTTACTCCCTGCGCCCTCGCCAAGTCTACACGGTACCAGTTACTCCTTGTGCCCTCACAAAGATTACACGGGTACCAGTCACTCCTTGTGCCCTCGCCAAGTCTATTTATCTTTGAATGCTTGTGATCAAGAACAGTTTCTGGCATAATGCTAGGGTACCCAACTAAAATGTCTGTTGAATGGTTGAATCACATGAAGATAATTTTAGGGTTTTTTTGCTTTCTTTTGTTTTTCAGAGACAAGGTCTCCCTCTGTCACCCAGGCTAGAGTGCAGTGGTGTGATCATAGCTCACTACAGTCTCGATCTCAAGAGCTGAAGCAATACTCCCACCTCAGCTCCCTGAATAGCTGGGACTACAAGGGTGGTCACCATGCCCAGCTAATTTTGGGGGATTTTTTGAGATGGAGTCTCACTGTGTCGTCCAAGCTGGCGTGTGTGGGCAAGATCTCAGCTCACTACAACCTCCACCTCCCAGGTTCAAGCAATTCTAGTGCTTCAGCCTCCCAAGTAGTTGGGATTACAGGCTCCCACCACCACCCTGGGCTAATTTTTGTATTTTTTTAGTAGAGATGGGGTTTCACTATGTTGCCTAGGCTGGTCTCGAACTCCTGGGCTCAAGTGATCCACTCGCCTCTGCTTCCCTCAGTCCTGGGATGACAGGCATGAGCTGCCATGTCTAACCAATTTAGATATCTTTAAAAGGCAATTTAAGATACTTTGATATAGCATCTGTACTTAAGTTGACTGTATACATAGAAGTTACCTTTATGTATATAAGTATACGTATACGTTATAGAAGGATGATGCTTTAAGCTCTTGTTTAGAGGGAGGACCATTCTATTGGATTTTTTTTTTAATCTTGGAGCCTCCATCCCTGCTGTTTATTTTCTCCTCATTTTTGCCTTCTCTTTTTTAATGAGTGTATTTGAATGTGGAGGCTAGGGCTCCTAATATAAGGAAGCCGTCCCTAGGGATTCCTGTGTGGGTCATGTGCACTGTAACGATATGGCACAGGTGTATAAAAGCAGCATCCTTGCTTTCCTTGGTGGACTTTATATACAGTTCACAAACAACAAACTTACTTAAAGAAGTTTTTGATGTCCATGGCAGATGGAAAGATCTCTGCATCCTCATCTCTGGGCCCTGTGGATATTACCTTATATGGTCAAGGGACTTGGTGGAAGTGACGAAGAATCTGGAGATGGGGGGATTCTCATTGACTTTCTGGTTGGGCCCACGGCCATCACAAGGGCTCTTATGAGTAGGATGCAAGAGGAGCCAGAATCAGAGGAGGAGACAGCAGAGTGATGATGGGAGCGCAGGCCGGAGCCATGAACTTTGGAAATGCGGGAAGGGGACCCAAGCCAAGGAATACAGGCAGCCACTGGAAGCCAAAATCAGCAAGGAAGGGATTCTCCCTTCTGAGCCTCCAGGAGGAACCGGCTCTGCGGACTCCTTGACTTGAAACCAGAGAAACTGGTTTTGGACCTCTGACCTCCAGGAATATAAGAAAGTCATTCTGTGCTGTTTTAAGACGCTATACTTGTGGTAATTTTTTATAGCAGCAATAGGAAATGAATACAATACAGAAATTGGTGAAGACAGAGGTGTGTGCATTGTTAGGAAGCCTCTGAAGTAGAAGTTAGCCCATTCTCTGTTTCCTCTCTCGAAAAACTACCCATGACGGTACATTGGGAATCTTCATTGTGTAGTCGACCTATTTCCCCCCCTTTTTTTTTTTTTTTTTTTTGAGACGGAGTCTTACACTGTCAGCCAAACTGGAGTGCAGTGGTCCAGTCACAGATCACTGCAGCCTCGACCTCTCAGGCTAAAGCAATCCTCCGACCCCAGCCCCCTGAGTACCTGGGACTGCAGGCACACACCACCACACCTGGCTAATTTTTTTATTATTTATTTTCTGTAAAGACAAGTTCTCACCATGTTGCCCAGGCTGGTCTCAAATTCCTGGCCTCAAGTGATCCATTTCAGCCTCCCAAAGGGCTGGGATTGTAGGCGTGAGCCAACGTGCCCGGCCTAAATGGCCTTTTTAACTTAGCATTTATGTGAAAAATGTAACTGCCAAATTCTTGGTTGTAACAGATTGCATGTATGCAGAAAAAAGCCAACATTTGTGGATAGTCATTCAAGAATAACCAAATGAATTAAAATATGTTTTCTGAAAACTTTAAGATAAGATGGACATTTCAAAGAAACCATATGTTTTTTCACTTATTAAACTCAATAGAAGCCTGCATATTTCCTAAGACTTTTGTTGCTATTACATTTAATTATAATATTAAGTAGAAATTAAAATATTTTAGTTAAATAAAAAATTCTAAAGATGGTATTAGATCAGGAAAAAAATGGGGAATGTGCCAACACATCTTAAGCACATAAAACAATTTAATAATTAGTTGCTATTTATGATTACGGTAATCAATCACCTCAAATTGTTTAATACTTCAAATTGTCTGTTGTTGAGGTAAATCAAAATAATTGCCAATTCCAAATTGTTTAACAGCCAGAAATAGCACAGATAGCAACTTGTGAATCTATTAATAATTTTTCATCTAAGTTGGGTTTGGCCAACTGTGGCCTGAAAGCAAAGAATCATTTTTACATTTTTAAATGATTGAAGAAAAAAATCAAATGGGGGAATGTTGATCAAGGGGTGCAAAGTTTTAGTTCTGCAGGATGATTAAGCTCCAGAGACTTAAGGCAAAGCCTGCTAACTGTTGTTAATAGGACTGTATTGTATACTTAAAATTTACTAAGAGGGTAGATTCAAAGTGTTCTCACCACTGAGGGAAAGAAGATGAAAAAACAATGGTAACTGTAAATTGATGGATATATTAATTAGCTTGATGTATGTATCAAAACATCAGGTCAGACAGCTTAAGTATATAAAATTTTTGTGTTTCAACTGTACGTCAATAAATATGGGGGAAATAAAGAATCAAAAGAAGAGGAATATCGCATGCCACATGAAAATTATATGAAATTCATATGTAAGCATCCCTAAATAAAGTTTCACTGGAACCCTGCCAGGCCCGTCTGCTGGCATATTGTCTGTGTGTGCTTTTGCACTACAACACAGGGTTGAATCATTGCAACAGAAACTTATATCCCCACAAACCAAAAGTATTTACTATCTGGCCTCTTACAGAAAAAAAAAAAAAAAAATTGTGACCTCTTGTCTAAATGCCTTCCAAAAGAAAGTTCTTTCCATTCTAATATTACAGCGCCAGTGTATTCCACACTCTACAGGAGCAAACTGGATGCCCAGACAGCCATAACTTCCATATTTCCTGTTAGGTGACAGCCCCCCTGTATTTTGCCAGGGTTGACAATTGATGCTCAGAGTGACAGCACCTTCATTGTAGGGCCAGACCTCAAACTCTGTAAAGAAAGATGAAATTATTTTATGGTTCAATGGGACTTCTGTTCAAATGGTACAATCACATGGTGGCTTTTGTTTGTGTGTGTGTGTGTTTGTTTGTTTGTTTGTTTGTTTGTTTAAAGAAGGGGTCCTGCTCTGTCACCCAGGCTGCAGTGCAGTGGTACAATCGGAGCTGGAACTCCTGGGTTCAGGAGATCCTCCTACCTCAGCTTCCTGAATAGCTGGGATGACAGATGTGCACCACCATGCCTAGCTAATTTGTAAATTTCTTTTTTTGTGGAGACAGGGTCTTGCAGTGTTGCCCAGACTGGTCTCAGACTCCTGCCCTCAAGTGATCCTCCCAACTCAGCCTCCCAAGTCACTGGGATTACAATGACTATGAGCCACCACCCTGCCTCAAAATCATGTTTTAACACTAAATCAGTATATCCATGTTTTAACTCTAACTCACACTCTTTAATCCTTGACTGCCAGGAAATTGAAAGTTTACTGTTAGGAGAGAGACCTAGAGATGCTCCCTTTCAAACCCCATGAGAGTGGGATCAATTTTTGATGCTGCCATTTATCACAGTTGTCTTTTAATTTTTTTCTTTTGGAACAGACAAATAATTTCCCATTCTTGAAACTGGCATCTTCATATTTCAACCTATATATTCATTAGAAGGTGATCAACTAGATTAACACCATCTTAGAATACAAATAACATTGAATTTGTTTAGTATGTTACAACAGCATGAGTTGTCTAATTGCTATATGGACCCTCAATAAAAATGATTTTGTGTATATGTGTGTGTGTGATGGAGTCTCGCTCTGTCACCCAGGCTGGAGTACAATAGCATGATCTCAGATCACCGCAATCTCTGCCTCCTGGGTTCAAGTGATTCTCTTGCCTCAGCCTCCCAACTAGCTGGGACTACAGGCACGTGCCACCACACCAGGCTAATTTTTGTATTTTTAGTAGAGATGGGGTTTCACCATGTTGACCAGGCTGGTCTTGAACTCCTGGCCTCAAGTGATCTGCCTGCCTCGGCCTCCCAAAGTGCTGGGATTATAGGCATGAGCTACCACACCCAGCCTAAAATAAATTTTTTAAGAAGCACGACTTGCATATATAAGTTGAGCATCTCAAATCCAAAAATCCAAGGTTTGAAATGTCCCAAAATCCAAAACTTTTTAAGGACCATCATGATACTCAAAGGTCATGCCCAAAGGAAATGCTCACTGGAGCATTTTGGATTTCAGATTTTGGATTTTCAGATTAAGTATGTTCAGTGGGTAAGTATCATGCAAATATTCCAAAATCCAAAACACTTCTGGTCCCAAGCATCTTGGATAAAGGATATTCCACTCATACTGGAATCGAGACTTGTCACATTGGCATGTTTTGTTAAAGCTATTTTGTTAAAATACTGTGATTTGTAGAGCAAAGAAGCAGTCTATTTAGTGGATCTCTTTTCCTTAAAGAATCAGCAGAATATGTAATGATCTAATTGTGCTCTCTGTGTCCCGGGTGTCAAGATGTATGTGAGAGGAAGGAAATAAAATGAATTTGTAGCCAGGCACAGTGGCTCACACCTGTAATCCCAGCACTTTGGGAGGCCAAGGTGGGCAGATCACTTGAGGTCAAGAGTTTGAGACCAGCCTGGCCAACACAGTGAAACCCCATCTCTACTAAAAATACAAAAATTAGCTGGAGCTGGGTGTGGTGGTGGGTGCCTGTAATCCCAGCTTCTCTGGAGGCTGAGATCCCTTGAACCTGAGAGGTGGAGGTTGCAGTGAGCCAACATTGCACCATTGCACTCCAGCTTGGGCGACAGAGTGAGACTCTGTCTCAAAAAATAAATAATTAATTAATTAAATAAAGTGAATATGTATTGTGCAGTGACCAATTTGACCTTTGAAAGAAGCAATTTTCCTTCCCATGTCTGGCAAAGGAAGTTTTGTTAGACATGGTAAATACCTCTTAGCTGAGCCTTTCTGGACAGTAAGAGATGATCATGTTAGCTCTATTTTACAGACATCTCCCCTTTCTTTATCCTGTAACTGGGGCAGCAGATGGCTGTCTGATGTACAGGTTGTCAGACTGACATCTGACTTGTTGCCCTGGGGAATGGTCACAAGCAAACCAGGTCAGTGGTTTGAATTTAAAGTGATGGACATCAAGTGGCAAAATAAATAAATAAGTAAAGATTTATGGATCCTGTATTTGATAAGTTTCTGCTGTTTAATGGCAACCTGGATTATAGGATTTGGATACTCTCATTCTGATGAGATGATAGAAATAAAAGCATATTCTAAGAGGGAAGCTACATCGTAGAATCCAGTTTTAACTGCCTCTCCAAAACACAGCATGAGAGTGTGTGTGGGTTGCTATAGAAATGGTGGTTACGGAACCAGCCTCTTACCATGTACGATGCATTTGTGTCAGGCTCTCAGGAATACCCACTCATAATTGGCCTGTAGTAGATTTGTCTCCACTTCAGACAGTGAATGTTACGGCTATGATGAGCTCATTTAACTAGTCCTTTTACCTAAGTCATGGACAACTTACCTTTGAAGGTGGAGCGTGATGTAAATACAGATCTAAGATTGTTTTTCCATTTCATTGGGTTTTAATTGAGTTGAGGGGAAGGGCAGCAAAGAGTGGGAGTTCTTACAGCACAAGATTATGTTTGCAACGTGAAGAAAATGAAAATATTATTGAACATGTAAATGATGAGCTTTGGGTGATAATGCCGTGTGAATGCAGGCTCATCAATTGTAGCGAAGGCACCTCTCTGGTAGGGGATATTGAGTCTGGGCTGTATGTGGGGTATCTGCACCTTCCGTTCAGTTTTGCCGTGAACCTAAATCTGCTCTTTAAAAAATAGTCTTCAATGAAATCATTATTATATTAGCTTATCTTTGTCTCTATATATCACAAGCCACATGTCTAGGTGAAGTAACCCAGATTGGAATACTGAGATGGGTGATTAGATTATAGGAATAAACATTACTGCACTGTGCTCCCAAACGTTAGAATGAAACAAGGGAGTTCATTTCTCTACCAAGTCTGTGAGTAGATGTTTGATGTGATTTTAGAACCTTAGGCATCATCTTCTATTTTTTGAAAAAGAATAGATGCAGTAGTTCAGGGCATTCAGCAAAGGAGGAATTCAACTTACCTAAGGTAATATCAACATATCCCTAAGAAAGCTGTTATTAGAAATAGGCCTCTTTACAGTGGAAATATTCAGAGTTAAGGCTATTGCTTAGAAATAAAGAAATAACTCTCAGGAAAAGTGTCTGTACTTTCCCAGATGTCAAAATCACTTAGGGGTGAATGGGACTTTAATGAGACTGGTAGGGGAAAAGGGGCAATGTACCTGCAAAAAAAAAAAGCAATTGAAGGTATCACAGATAGCAAAGAACACGGAGAGCCTGGGACTTGTTTGGGTGCGATGGCAGTTCAGTGAAAACTTTGTCTCGCCAAAGATCTTGGCAGCCAGGCCGTCAGTGGTGGTGTGTCCTTGGAGATGCCAGTTGGTATCTGGTGCCACTGTGGACTCAGCATGGCAGTGTCTCCGTACCGCTCCTGTTCTCCGACAGAGAGCAGGAAGGCCGGGTAGCGCTGGTCCTGCCCCTGGGAGAAGAACCAAGCTGTGATCTCAGAACATCGACATTTGTTTTTCAGTGTTGCCTAGCAACTCAAAAAATAATCTTGTATTATCAATCCATTCTTAGGAATCATGAAGCCTTTTGTGTTTGTCTCCCCCAAAAATGAGAACTTTCAGAAAATAATAGCATCACATTAGTTCTAGTATAATGGGGTTCAGGGAGCACTTTTGTTTAAAAACCCTATTCTTAGGGACTCAGGTCTCTTAACGTATCATTTTATGTAGAAGTACGGTTTCCCATGCTTAGTATAGCCTCTTTTGTGGTCTTGGAGTTGTAGAGGTTTTATTTTACACTTCGTTCTTAGTCACCACTTACGGAGTATTCACTTTGTGGATTATCCGTGTCAAATTCATGTCTTCCTGCGGGCTTTCCCTATCACCCAGGAGCCTCAAGGCCCTCTTAGTTTGCTGCTATTTGGCCTGGATTTTTTTTTTTTAAGTCAGAGTCTCACTCCGCCTCGCAGGTTCAAGGAGTTCTCCTGCCTCAGCCTCCCAAGTAGCTGGGACTACAGGCATGTGCCACCACACCCAGCATATTTTTGTATTTTTAGTGGAGATGGGGGTATCACCATGTTGGCCAGCGTGGTCTCGAACTTCTGGCCTCAAGTGATCCTCCTGCCTCAGCCTCCCGAAGTGCTGGGATTACAGGTAGTGAGCCACCACACCCAGCCTGGCCTGGATTTTAAGGACAGCATCTAACACACTCATTCTAATATTAACCTGGATGAAAAAGGACTAGGAAAGTAAAGCCACTTTATTTCAGAATTCAGTACTTTTAAGTCTCACCTGGTTTCAGTTGCCTCCACTTGAGTGGGTAACTAAAAGGTAGAACATTTTTGATAGATGTGAATATTGCACTGAATGAGACACAGCTCATAGCATTCGTGAACAGAATAGAGGCCACGTGCAGCCCAGCCACTGAGACAGCTTGGTCTTGAATGCTGGTTCCTTCTCCGGTGACTCGGTGTGTGGTCTTGAGCAAGTCCTTTTTCCTCTCTGGGCTTCAGTTTCCTCCTCTATAAAATGGGGATCATAATAGCCCCAGCCCCTCCCTCATAGAATTGTTGTAAATGGAGAGTGCCTACCACAGAGCCTGGCCCTTGGAAAAGGCTCCATATGTGTTTGCCACTCTTATCATCATCATCGCTGCTATTATTGAGCCCATATGCAGTGTGTGAATTTTTTTTTTTTTTTTGAGACGGAGTCTCACTCTGTCGCCCAGGCTGGAGTGCAGTGGAGTGCAGTGTCACGATCTTGGCTCACTGCAACCTCTGCCTCCCAGGTTCAAGCCATTCTCCTGTCTCAGCCTCTCAAGTAGCTGGTATTATAGGCACCTACCCAACTAATTTTTGTATTTTTAGTAGAGACGGGATTTGGCCATGTTGGCCAGGCTGATCTCAAACTCCTGTCCTCAGGTAACTGGCCCACCTCGGCCTCCCAAAGTGCTGAGATTACAGGCCACCATGCCTGGCTCAGGGGCTACTTTTAACCCCTCCTTTTGTGCATGGCAGTTGCTGCCTGGCAGTTCGAAAACGAAAAGTCCCTCTGATCAGCCGGGCGCGGTGGCTCACGCCTGTGATCCCAGCACTTTTGGGAGGCCAAGGCAGGCAGATCACAAGGTCAGGAGATCCAGACCATCCTAACATGGTGAAAACCCGTCTCTACTAAAAATACAAAAAAAGAAAGAAAGAAAGAAAATTAGCTGGGTGTGGTGGCAGGCACCTGTAGTCCCCGTGTAGTTCCCAGCTATCGGCCGAGGCTGAGGCCCAGGAGAATGGCATTGAACCCCAGGAGGCCCAAGGCTTGGCAGTGAGCCCGACGATCGTCACCAGCTCGTACTCCCAGCCTAGGGTGACAGAGGAGAGGACTCCGTCTCAAAAAAAAAAAAAAAAAAAAAAAAAAAAAAAAAAAAAAAAAAAAAAAAACCGATCCCCCCGCAGTCAATCAGACTGGTTGCTAGCCTACTTTTCCCCTCCCGTAACCAAATAGACTGCTTATGGGCTACTAGAGTGAACCAATATGAAACTGCTATAGGATATTTACACCTCAGAATGTTCTGTAACCAACGCTTCTGAGCCTCTTGCTGTAGCCTGCTCCCACTCTGTGGCGTGTACTCTCATTTAAAATAAGTCTCTGCTTTGGCTGCCTTGCTTGTGTGTTTTGTCCAATTCTTTGTTCTAAACGCCAAGAACCTGGGCAGCTACCCTCAACGGGTAACAATTTGTCATCAGGTACACCGTTCAGTTGATGTTTTTAATTTGAAATTTATTTTGAAACTGTAGCTTTGTTTCTTGTTTCTTTTGTAAGTTTGTTTTGGTTTTATACTTTTGTATGAGCTATAATCTCTTTTATATTAGCACTCACTTAACACATGATTTTTTAAAAGAAGATCAACACTTTGTTTTTTGTTTTCCCTTCTAATATAGTTTTGTGCATTCATCATGCCTGAAACTTCTTAAGTTCTGTAAATGTTAGGAGAGGGCCTGTCCTTGGGAAATTACTCATGTCGGTGGACCTAATGCTTCTGGCCTCAAATATGAGATCTGTAAAATCTCCCTTCCAAGGTTGTATAAGACCTAAGTGTGATCATTTACATAAAGCACCTAGTACACTGCCAGCCATGTATCACATTTTTAATGTCGTGGTTCCTTTTTTTTTCTTTTTCTTTTTTTTTTTTTTTTTGAGACACAGTCTTGCTCTGTCACCAGGCTGGAGTGCAGTGGCATGAACTCAGCTCGCTGCAACCTCTGACTCCCTGGTTCAAGCCATTCTCCTGCCTCAGCCTCCCGAATAGCTGGGATTATAGGCACATGCCACCATGCCCAGCTGCTTTTTGTATTTTTAGTAGAGATGGTTTTTCACCATGTTGACCATGATGGTCTCGATCTCCTGACCTCATAATCCACCCACCTCGGCCTCCCAAATTGCTGGGATTACAGGCATGAGCCACCACGCCAGGCCATCGTGGTTCTTTTTGCCACTACCTTTGAATCACCCCTTTAAAATTATTTTTACGCACACACATACACGCCCACCCTGAATACACCCAGCATGTGCAGAATGTACTTCACTAGAAGCTTCCACAGAAGCGTCTGGCTTGCCCCTGCAGTATGCCGTGTACATGTAGTTGTATCTTGCAGCCCAACCATTTCCAGTATGCAGTTTGAAGTTTTCCTAAATTGAAGGGGAAGACAAATAGGATCACAACTTAGATCCTTTATGAAAAAAAAAAATTTTTTTTTGTTTTGTTTTTTTCTTTTTGAGACGGAGTCTCCGTCGCCCAGGCTGGAGTGAGTGGCGCGATCTCGGCTCACTGCAAGCTCTACCTCCTGGGTTCACACCATTCTCCTGCCTCAGCCTCCTGAGTAGCTGGGACTACAGGCACGCACCACCATGCCTAGCTACTTTTTGTATTTTTAGTAGAGATGGGAGTTTCACCATATTGGCCAAGCTGGACTCAAACTCCTGACCTCATGATCTGCCCACCTCGGCCTCCCAAAGTGCTGGGATCACAGGCATGAGCCACTGTGCCTGACCTTGTCCAATTTTTAATTGGCTTATTTTCTTATTGTATATCATGTACAATTTTTTGTATATTTCTTATTGTATATTATGTACAATATAATTATTTGTATTTTTAGTAGAGACAGGGTTTCACTGTGTTAGCCAGGATGGTCTCGATCTCCTGACCTCATGATCCGCCTGCCTCAGCTTCCCAAAGTGCTGGGATTACAGGCGTGAGCCCCCGCTCCCGGCCCAAAAAAAAAAAAAGGTTTTATCTATTCGTTCTTAGCTGAGCTTACCCATTAGAAAAACAGGTATTCCTACAAACCAACATTTCACACCATTATTCCCAAAGAAGCCCTGGAGGTGGGGGGCTCCCGTCTTTATCAGAAAGGAACTTTAGCTCAGTAGAATTGTCTGTTTCCCACACTCATGGGACGTCCTAGGGAAGGGGGAGACACAAAATACGATTTCTTCAGACTCCAAATCCCCTTGCTTTCCCAGTTTATCAGATTTTTGTGGATTCCCGCTTCAATGCCAAGACTTAATGTGGTTGAATAGAATAATGGGCTGATCTGAGAATGCAGAACAACCACCCGTTCCCAGATGTGTTTTGTTTGGTCCATACGGTTGGTTTGAGGATATTTGTTTGTTGTGTTTGAATTTACTGCCAACATTAAAAAATGGGAAGATTTCCCATGAAATTCTATTCCTGGCTTCACTTAGGAAAAAAAAAATCAAACAGTTCCTTCGGTCAGCAAATATTTATTGAACATCTTCTCTGTGCCAGACATTACTCTGTTGTAGGCTCTTGGGATAAAACAATGGCAAAACAAGCCGGGGAAGGGCCCTATAATTACAAAGCTGTTATTCTAGAAGAAGGAGACCGACAATTAGCTAGTTTATTTCAGATGGCAGAGAAACAATTAAGCAGAGTGATGGCGGAGAGAGTCATTAGCTGGTCAGAACCTTTGGAGAAGTGACATTTGAGCTGAGATCCTAACAACACCCAGAATCCTAACGTGGCTTATCTTGGGGACAGGACATCCCTGGCAGGAACAATGGTCAGTGCAGAGGTCTCAAGCTTGGAATCAACTAGGTCACTAAGCAACACGTCCCTCTAGGCAAGGACACAATGGCGTCTGTAGTCATTTGAAATTTTCGTTGTTGTTGTTGTTGTTTTGATATGGTCTCATTTTGTCACCCAGGCTAGAGTGTAGTGGCATGACCATGGCTCACTGCAGCCTGGAGCCCCCGGGCTCAAGTGATCCTCCTGCCTCAACCTCCTAAGTAGCTGGGACTACAGGCACCTGCTACCACGGCCCAGCTAATTTTTTAATTTTTTATTTTTTGTAGAGATGTGGTCTTGCTGTGTTGCCAGGACTGATCTTAAACTCCTAGGCACAAGAGACTCTTCCACCTAGGCTTCCCAAAGTGCTGAGATTGCCAGCATGAGTCACCACGTCCAGCCATCTGTAGGCATTTGAGTGCACTGACCCCTGGCCTATAGTCTGACAAGTGACCAGATTCCTTCTTGAGTATATCAGAAATATTTCTGAAGTTGCTTCAAGCACTAGCCACCTAGTGAACGCACTACAGCCACATGGTGGGAAATGGCATTAGGGCATTTTGTGGGTGTGACAATTCTGTCTGACAGAGTTGCCACACCCACAAAAGGGCAAATAATTTAGAGAGGCGTTGCTACTCGGAGTGAGAGCTGCTGATGAACGGCACCTGCATCACCAGAGCTCGTTAGAACTGCGTTCTCAGGGCTGTGCACAGTGGCTCACACCTGTAGTCCCAGCGTTCTGAGAAGCCAAGGTGAGAAGATTGCTAGAACTCAGGAGTTTGAGACCTGCTCAGGTAACATAGGAAGACCCCATCTCTATAAAAAACAAAAATTTAGCCAGGCATGGTGGCATGTGTCTGTGGTCCTAGCTACTCAGGAGGCTGAGGTGGGAAGATCACTTGAGCCAGGAGTTCGAAGCTGCAGTGAGCTGTGATTGCACCACTGCACTCCAGCCTGGGTGGCAGAGAGAGAACCTGCCTCAAATAAAATAAAATAAAATAAAATAAAATAAAATAAGATAAGATAAGATAAGATAAGATAAGATAAGATAAGATAAAAAACTGCCTTCTCAGGCTTTCCTCCAGACCTCTGGATTAGAACCTGCACTTAGCAAGATCTCTATGTCAACAAGCTCTTTAGCAAGCGTCCTACCACATGTCTCCAGATTTGTAATTTCTCTGTTATGAGAACACCCAGTTATTCTCTGTAAATTATCTGTTATGCTGTCTTTTATTTTGAGGATTTTTCCAATGCAGGGGACTAATGCCTGTGCCACCCGCAATCCTTGTGTGCTCCCCACGCAGTCCCTTCTGACATGTAATTGCAAGATGGGTATTGGCCTCGGTGGGTAATTAACAAAATTTCTCTCCAGATGGGGCTAATTAGCTTGTATTCTGACCTACTTTCAGGAAATGTATCTATATCTATTGTAAATTCAGAAGTCTCTCATTAAATTTTATTAATGCTCGTATGTATCCTAATGCCTCTAGCTGTCTATTTAAGGAATAAGCTTTCTATAAGTCTGCCAGTATTTTATGGTTTCCCATAACTGCTGCTTTCCTAAAACTTGTTTCAGTAAGTCTTATGACAGCTCAGCTAAAGCTTAAAGGAAAAAAAATCAGCTGCTTAAATTTAAGAATATTTCTCAAAACTACCTAAAATACCCAGGGAATGTGTTGCAGCTGAATACAGTCATCGTGTTAATTTCTAATATTCAACACATTCATGATTTCATGCTTCAAACAGAAGGTCATTGGTCACAATGAGTTGCCCTTAATTTTATTCTTGTTTAAACCAGCCCTGAAATGTATTTGCCCACAGCTATGAGAATCCAACCATCTGCACATAACTTTTGCTCTTCGGTTTGATTGCTTTCAACAAGAATGATTAGATAATTGACCACCGGGCAAATACTTTGCTATATAATTAACAAGGAATGTTTACTCCTGACATATTTCATGGAAAAATAATTCCAAAGAAGGAAACCTAGCTACTCAAAGCCATAGACTTTAATTTGGAAAAAAAAGAGGACTACCCCACAGTGTCATAAATGTAGAAATTGTCACTGTTTCTGCCATACTGAAGAATGTGGGTTAAGGGCTGATGGCTTTTTATTTGATTTTAATGTGATTCTGTGCTGATTTTGTTAAAGCACACAATAACATAGACTTAGGTATTGATAATTCTATATATACAGTTGGTAGAAACTTATGGAGATTATTGCTTAATGCAGATGAAAGCCTTAGGAAGCAAGTCATCTGTTTTCTAGAGAAATCTAGCATGTTCAGGGATCTAGAAAGGCCTGATGGTGATGATGGTGATGGGAGTGACAGTGGGATAATGGTGACGGTGATGATGGTGGTGATGATGATGGTGATGGGGGTGACAGTGGTGATGATGGTGGTGATGATGATGGTGATGGGGGTAACAGTGGTGATGATGGTGATGGTGATGATGGTGATGAGGGTGACAGTGGTGATAATGGTGATAGTGATGATGGTGATATTGATAATGGTGATGGGAGTGACAGTGGTGATAATGGTGATGGTGATGATGATGGTGATGGGGGTGACAGTGGTGGTGATGGTGATGATGGTGATGAGGGTGACAGTGGTGATAATGGTGATGGTGATGATGGTGGTGATGATGATGGTGATGGGGTGACAGTGGTGATAATGGTGATGGTGATGATGATGATGGTAATGAGGGTGATAGTGGTGATGATGGTGATGTTGATAATGGTGATGGGAGTGACAGTGGTGATAATGGTGATGGTGATGATGGTGGTGATGATGATGGTGATGGGGGTGACAGTGGTGATGATGGTGATGGTGATGATGATGATGGTAATGAGGGTGATAGTGGTGATGATGGTGATGTTGATAATGGTGATGGGAGTGACAGTGGTGATAATGGTGATGGTGATGATGGTGGTGATGATGATGGTGATGGGGGTGACAGTGGTGATGATGGTGATGGTGATGATGATGATGGTAATGAGGGTGATAGTGGTGATGATGGTGATGTTGATAATGGTGATGGGAGTGACAGTGGTGATAATGGTGATGGTGATGATGGTGGTGATGATGATGGTGATGGGGGTGACAGTGGTGATGATGGTGATGGTGATGATGATGATGGTAATGAGGGTGATAGTGGTGATGATGGTGATGTTGATAATGGTGATGGGAGTGACAGTGGTGATAATGGTGATGGTGATGATGGTGGTGATGATGATGGTGATGGGGGTGACAGTGGTGATGATGGTGATGGTGATGATGATGATGGTAATGAGGGTGATAGTGGTGATGATGGTGATGTTGATAATGGTGATGGGAGTGACAGTGGTGATAATGGTGATGGTGATGATGGTGGTGATGATGATGGTGATGGGGGTGACAGTGGTGATGATGGTGATGGTGATGATGATGATGGTAATGAGGGTGATAGTGGTGATGATGGTGATGTTGATAATGGTGATGGGAGTGACAGTGGTGATAATGGTGATGGTGATGATGGTGGTGATGATGATGGTGATGGGGGTGACAGTGGTGATGATGGTGATGGTGATGATGATGATGGTAATGAGGGTGATAGTGGTGATGATGGTGATGTTGATAATGGTGATGGGAGTGACAGTGGTGATAATGGTGATGGTGATGATGGTGGTGATGATGATGGTGATGGGGGTGACAGTGGTGATGATGGTGATGGTGATGATGATGATGGTAATGAGGGTGATAGTGGTGATGATGGTGATGTTGATAATGGTGATGGGAGTGACAGTGGTGATAATGGTGATGGTGATGATGGTGGTGATGATGATGGTGATGGGGGTGACAGTGGTGATGATGGTGATGGTGATGATGATGATGGTAATGAGGGTGATAGTGGTGATGATGGTGATGTTGATAATGGTGATGGGAGTGACAGTGGTGATAATGGTGATGGTGATGGTGGTGATAATGATAGTGATGGGGGTGACAGTGGTGATGATGGTGATGATGGTGATGGTGATGATGGTGATGAGGGTGACAATGGTGATGATGGTGATGGTGATAAGGTGATGGTGATGATGGTGATGGGGGTGACAATGATGGTGATGATGGTCATGACGATGGTGATGATGGTGGTGGTGATGATGATCATGATGATGATGATGAGTGTTTGCCATGGATCTGAGAGGTGCATACCTCTTAAGAAGATTATTCCTCAAAGGAGCTAGTGCTCACTCCATGCTAATTATTCAGCCAGAGCCATGACAGCCCACGAAAGCTAGTGATTAGGCAGAACCCACAGCTGAAAAATGAAACAACAGCAGGTTTCCCCATCCGAGCCCATGCCTGCACCAGCACAAGTGACCTTACCCCCCATCCTAAATGTTCCCAAATCTTTCACCGAATAAATGTAGCTGTAGGAGTAGAAGTGGCTATATTTCATAGTGCGAACGGTCACATCTTCATTGATAGAACTTTTGGCAATAGGATTTCTGAGTGGCTGTGGAATTTCTTTCTGAGTCCCAGCGTATAGACCTAGTAGAATTCACTCCAGCCTCTTTCTGGAAAAATATATCCATTAGAATACATTAGCTGCAAGAAGTAGAGTACCCAGCTACAAGCGTTTAAATGACGAGGCCATTTAGTGTTTACATGACAAAGAAACATGAGGCAGGTGGCTCTAGGATTGCAGCAGTGGTTCAGCGATGTCACAGGGACATTCAGCTCCTCTTCTGTGTCATCCTCAGCATGTCCTCAGCGCACATGACTAGGAAGTGGCAGACTTGGAAATCACATTTAGAATCATGTCAATCCAAGGAAGTCATCTGTATGGTCCATTGACCCTTTATACAGCTGGGTGTTTATCTGCCTAGCGTTCTGAGGTCTGACATGCTAACAGATCTCAGCATAAGAACAGTCACTTGGGCTGGCGTGGGGCACATGCCTGCAACCCCAGCACCTTGGGAGGAAGAGGCAAGAGGATCACTTGAGCCCAGGAGTTTGCCACCAGCCTGAGCAGCATGGCGAAACCCCATCTCTACTAAAAAATACAAAAATTAGCCAGATGTGGTGGTGCATACCTGTGGTCCCAGCTACTCAGGAGGCTGAAGTGGATCGCTTAAGCCCAGGAACCAGAGGTTGCAGTGAGCCAAGATAGCAACACTGCACTCCAGCCTGAATGACCGATCAAGACTCTTTAAAAAATAAAAAAATAAATACTCCTGCTTTGTTCCTGTAGTTTGGCTAATCTCTTTCTTAAAAAGAGATTTTAAGCATCTCTTAACATGTGAGTTTCAGGTATGATTTTCTTTTCAAAATCAATAGTGCTTATAATATCAGGTCTGTTTGCTTCTTACCCAATGGGGAGAAGGTAATTAGCTGCTATGGGGGAGTTTCCAGGCAGAATAAATGTGCTGGACAGGAAAAGCCAGGTAACTCTGAACTCCTTAGACCATATTCAAATTAGACATTGTTTTGAGCTCTTTTTCATATTTTAGAGTTCTTTTCTCTTTTGATGGCCATTTGTTAAATTTTTGAACTCACTTTTCTTTATACTTTGCAAATAAAAGTTGATTTCATTACTGGTTGGTAACCAAGCAGGAAAGCAGCACACTTGGTGATTGCTGGGAGATACCATCAGATCTTGCAGGACATATCTTTCCTTGCCTGTCAGTTGTTATGTGTAATAATCATTGTAGTGAAATGTAGCTTCCAAATTAAGAATGCATGATTCTTTATACCCAATGAACCTTGCCAGCTAGATGCATTACTCATTTTCAAAAAATTAGGAAGATATTTCAACAAATTATTTATTCTTGAGAATATCTCTTGAGTCTTTCCATTGTGTAAGGTGTAACTCTAAAGAATAATTCAAGGCTGGGCATGGTGACTGATGTCTATAATCCCAGCGCTTTGGGAGGCAGAGGAAGGAGGATCACTTGGGTACAGAAGTTCAAGACCATCCTGGGCAACATACTGAGACTCTGTCTCTACAAAAAATACCAAAGTTAGTTGGGCATGGTAGCATGTGCCTGTAGTCCCAGCTACTTGGGAGGCTGAGATGGAAGAATCCCTTGAGCACAGGGGATTGAGGCTGCAGTGAGCCATTATTGCAGCACTGCACTCCAGCTGCGTGACAGAACAAGACCCTGTCTCAAAAGAACAACAACAAAAATGACAATTCAGACAAAAACTGATCTGAGAGTGTGGTGTGGAAGAAAACAGTATTGAACTTGGATTTCAAATATCACTGTTCCGGCCAGGTGCAGTGGCCCATGACTGTAATCTCTACACTTTGGGAGGCCAACAGGGGTGGATCACTTGAGGTAAGGAGTTCGAGACCAGCCTGGCGAACATGGTGAAACCCCATTTCTACTAAAAATACAAAAAATTAGGGCCAGGCCCGGTGGCTCACACCTGTAATCCCAGGCACTTTGGGAGGCTGAGGCAGGCGGATCATGAGGTCTGGAGATTGAGGCCATCCTGACTAACATAGTGAAACCCCATCTCTACTAAAAAATACAAAAAAAAACTTAGCCAGGTGTGATGGTGGGCGCCTGCAGTCCCAGCTACTCGGGAGGCTGAGGCAGGAAAATGGCATGAACCCGGGAGGCGGAGCTTGCAGTGAGCCGAGATCTCGCCACTGCACTCCAGCCTGGGTGACAGAGTGAGACTCCGTCTCAAAAAACAAAAACAAAAAAAAGTACAAAAAATTAGCCAGTTGTGGTGGCAGGTGCCTGTAATTCCAGATACTCAGGAGGCTGAGGCAGGAGAATCACTTGAACCCAGGAGGCAGAGGTTGCAGTGAGGTGAGATTGCACCACTGCACTCCAGCCTAGGCAACAGAGTGAGACTCTGT
>NW_016803312.1:789064-838311 GCF_001698545.2 Rhinopithecus bieti
GGCCACTGCACTCCAGCCTGGGCAGCAGAGTGAGACTCCATCTCAAAAAAAAAAAAAAAAAAAGAATCCTGGCCCTGGTGTCTACTGCTCCGGTGGTCAAACTCTCTGCATCCCACAGTGGCATCAGGATTCTGCCATGAGAAGCATGTGTTTCTAGTACACAATGTGTTAATTCCTGTACTCCCTGGGGCTTATTTCCTCCCACAAAACACGGAAAGCATGAAATGCTTTTGCCAGTAACAGCACGATTGTTGAAACCCCGAACAGTGTCGCACTTCAGCCGTGGTAGGCTCTTTCCCAGCTGGTTCTGTTCCCTTTAGTTTGAAAGGGCAGCATCCCAGGCGTGGTCACACTGCCATGGGGATATCCTTCCCTGCCTACCACACCCAGCCTTTCACAGGTTACCAGATATTATTTTTTGATGGCACCTGTAGCTTCCACTCATTCTGAAGTTCTCTGGAGTTGCTACTCTATGCGTATCTCTAGGCACTGAGAAGAAGACAAAAGTAACACAAGACACAGGCCACACCCATGGAGTTTACAGTCTAAGAAAGGAGATAAGACTGAGGGCTGCAGGCTGGCCACCGAAGGCAACATGTGTTTTTGGCAAATGGATGATGCAGTAATACTTGCCCAGGATGTGCCGAGACATGGAAGACCCATGTGTCCTAGAAGGGCCTCTGGAAAAACACTGGGCTTGATTTGAATCTTGAAAGACTGGGTAGATTTTGGAAGAGAGAAAACTACATGAGGTTGGAGCTGCATTTGCAGGCAGAGTCACAGAATGGATAGAGGTGTGCATTGTGAAGACTGCCTAGCAGGAACTGAAGAGGTGTGTGTATACCGTTGCCCAGGCTGGTCTCGAACTCCTGGCTTCAAGTGATCCTCCTGCCTTGGCCTCCCAAAGTGTTGGGATTATAGGCGTGAGCCACCATGCCTGGCCCCTTTTCCTCAATGTGTCAAACATCTCACGTTGTCGCTCCCCTAGTACAGTAGCCCTGTAGAACAGGGTGATCTCTAGGAGGGTGCGCTTCGGGAAATGGACCAGAACCGGGCATCCCTTCCCTCATACCCATTTGCAAAACCTTGCTTACATTCTGCTCTTTCTGGAGCCCAAACCCACTGCCACAGTGATCCAGCCTGTGGCATGGGAAGGGGGTGATGCCAAGCCCTTGCTGATACCCGACCTCTCCCACCTGCCCACTGTGTGCAGCTGCCATGTGAGCAGAGAAGCGGCTGCAGAGGAGGCATCACCAAGGGCATCTTCCACCCACTGCATTTGAATGTTGCTATGGTAACTGATAAGGCCTCGAAGCAGCCCAAGTATTGTTTCTTTCTTCAGGGGGAAAAAAAATCCACTACCGCCACCTCTGCATGAGGCATGTAGCTAAGCAAGGCAAGCATTTGGGTAGAATACAGGCATGAGTCACAGGGATGATGATTGGGTCAACAATGAACTACATATACGATGGTGATCCCCTAAGACTGTAATTCTGTGTTTTTACTGTACCTTTTCTATGTTTGGATACACAGATACTTCCCCGTGTGTGACGGTGGCCTATGGTATTCAGCGCAGTCACATGGTGTACGGGTTTGTAACCTAGGAGCAATGGGTTAGACCATGTAGCCCAGGTGTATAGGAGGCGGTACCATCTAGGTTTGCATAAGGATGCTCTGTGATGTTCACACAGCGATGAACGATGCATTTTCAGAATGTGTCCCTGTTAAATGACACATGCCTGCCTTTGGTGCACAGCTGGTCTATTTAGGCCTTATAGCCACAGGGTCACCCACGTGGCCATTTCAGGTGGGGATGACTATAGGAGGGAGGTGAGCTGCGCAGGAGCCCTGTGTATGCCGCGACATCTCCATGCTGATAGATCAGGGTGGGTGCGCGGGCCATCTAGAGGTTCGCCCAGCCTCTCCCTGGCCTTCTGCCCCACAGCTGCCATCGCAGGCCTCAGAGCAAGGCTCTCTGCAGGTGAGCCCAGGAAAAGGCATCCATTTTTGGCTGGGAAATAGCCCAACAACCTTGGGCAAGTTCATCCGCTTCAATGAGTCTGCTCCTAGAAACTTCACAAAGTAAAAATGCAATCAGATGCTGGGAAGGTTTCTAGGAAATGCAGCCTGGTAGAGCAGAAGAAATAGCACAGCCTCGAGGTCAGGCAGCCCCAGGTTCTTTTCCGCTCTTGGCCACTGAGAGGCCTTGGAAAAGTTCTGTAACTCACCAGTCTTCAGTGTTGTGGTGAGAATTATAGATGGTGTATTATAAGACACGTATGCTGCAAATAGCTAGTGCATACCAGGTGCGCATTACTCTCAGATGCTAGCTAATGTAATAACTGGGAGATACAGCAGAGACCTTGACGTATTTGGCGTTTCCCAGCATTGGAACAAACTGGAAGATTTTAAAACTGCTCACCGAAGCCAGGGTTACTGGGTGAGAATTTGCAAAGATGGGGTGAAGGGATCTATTTTTTCAAAACACCCCTAGGTAATTCTGATATAGCCAGTCTGCAGTTCTGAATAGAAAATTTGCTCAAGGACAAAGAGCTTGAATGGAGCCTGATTTCCCCCTCTCTTTTCACTCCCACCAGCCCCATCATGCTGCCTTTATTCTGCTCCTGAGGTCCAAAGGCTTCTGCTAAAATCATCTGTGTTTGGAAGGAGGGGTGTTTGATAAAGTGGCTGAAAGTAATTTAATTGAGAAGGCAAAGGAACACTAAAGTTGCTCATCTTTCCCTGAAAGGAAATTGAAAAGAATTTCTCCAGAAAGCTGCCTGGGGTCCCTAGATGACACTTTGGCCATCTCAGTTATCTTATCGGTCATAAACATGACATTTAAGATATTTAAGATGACTTTTACAATATGCTTAAGCCTTACAAAGAACCTTGGTGTGCTTGTAACTAACATCTCTTTCTCAATTCCACAGGAACGTGGCTGAAGAGTGGTCTGGGTCTTGTGCACCAGGAAGGAAGCCAGCTGACGTGGACATACATTGCCCCCCAGTTGGGGTACTGGGTGGCCGCCATGTCCCCTCCCATCCCAGGTAACACGGAGCCAACACTTGCGATGATGCAGCTCAGTTGCTTTGGTCTTTGAGGGTTCAGGCTAAGTATGCTTTTGGAAATAACTTCAACAGGGAGATCACATCTTATTCAAAAATGGTTAAAAGTCTGAAAATGAAATGATGTAAAGAAGGTATTTCGTGGGGGTGGGGGACTTCTGGTTGGAAATATTCCATCTAGGGTAAGAATAATGCATAAAAAATAGTCTTGAGTGCCTGTTTTGTTCAGACAGCTGCCATAGAGAATTCTTCATCAAAAGCCCACAGAGACCAGCAAGATCTCCTCCCTAATTCCTGAAACAGCTGTGGCCTGGTGTAGGCACACATGTAGGGAAGAGCACTCCACAGAGATGCTAGTGGGAAGTCACCATTGAGGGCAGAAAGCCTGGTAGGGCATTTCCAAAAAGGCTTAAACTCAAACCAGTTGCTTTGTGTCTAAGAGAATCTTCCCCTCCATTTAGGATATGTCCATTAATGCATATCTTTCAGAATGTGACTAACAGTTTATTTTTTTAACCTATGTTACACCCATAAATACTCTAGAATTTTTTTTTTTTTTTTTCAAAATGGTCATCTCAGGAGAATTATTTCCAGCAATGGCTTCTGTTGCTCAAGCTGCCTTTAGAATCCATATTACTTGCACTGCCTTTAGCTTTCATTAGTGAATCTCTTTCTTGGTGGCAAATCTTTATGCTCAAATGGCAAATCTTTATGATTTTCTTTTAAACACATCTAAAAGTCATGCACATTCAAGACTGGTGAATAAAGCAGGTGACTGAGCTAGGTCGAAATGTGCTGTGATTAAAAGGTGTCTCTTGTAAATGAACCATGAAGGCAGTTCTGAAATGAAAGTTCAAATATTTTAGCAATGGAATTATCACTGGAATTAGCACTTAGACTCACAAAGTAACTGATTTGACGGAGGTCTTTCCTGAACAGATGTTGAAAAATGTGTCACAATGACTTTATATCACCATGCTAAGAAAATTTACACTTCACATCTGTTTTAAGAGTAATATGTTTCCCTTAGCTGGGCGCAGTGGCTCATGCCTGTAATCCCAGCACTTTGGGAGGCTGAGGAGTGTGGACCACGAGGTCAGGAGTTCGAGACCATCCTAGCCAACATGGTGAAACCCCGTCTCTACTCAAAATACAAAAATTAACTGGGTATGGTGGTGCACACCTGTAGTCCCAGCTACTTGGGAGGCTGAGGCAGAAGAATCGCTTGAACCCAGGAGGCAGAGGTTGCAGTGAGCCGAGATTGTACCACTTGCACTGCAGCCTGGGTGACAGAGTGAGACTCCATCTCAAAGAAAAAAAGAAAGAGTAATGTGTTTCCCTTGATGGTATTGTTTTTGTCGTGATATAAGCATGAACTACACACAGAAATGCCCCACGCTCTGAATCTGAAATACCTAGATTATGACTGAAGAGGAACAAAGGAAGGAAAAGAAACGTCTTAAGTACCAAAATAAATGCCATAAAGCCCATGCATTAAAGTGAACTTTAATTTTAGATGTATTTCAGTCTCAGCTGTCAGTTTTCCCATCATGCAGATTAGTATATGCTTTTGTGTATGTTTTGGTTTTGTTGTTGTTTTTGTTTGTTTGCTTTTTGAGATGGAGTTTCGCTCCTGTTGCCCAGGCTGGAGTACAATGGCATGATCTCAGCTCATTGCCACCTCCGCCTCCTGGGTTCAAGTGATTCTCCTGCCTCAGCCTCCGGAGTAGCTGAGATTACAGGTGTCCACCACCACACCTGGCTAATTTTTGTATTTTAGTAGAGATGGAGTTTTACCCTGTTAGTCAGGCTGGTCTTGAACTTCTGACCTCAGGTGATCCACCCGCCTTAGCCTCCCAAATGCTGAAATTACAGGCGTGACCCTCTGCGCCCTGCCATTATATGCTTTTGTAAGGCAGGATGAAGGAACTGCCAGACGTAGGTCCCCTTGAGAGCTTCCTAGCAGTGAAGGAAGAGACTCAAGGCTATAAAAAGCATACACAGGCCAGGGCATGGTAACTCACACCTGTAATCCCAGCACTTTGGGAGTCAAGGCAGGAGGATCTCTTGAGCCCAGGAGTTCAAGACCAGCCTGGGCAATACAGCAAGACCCCATCTCTAAATTTTTTTTTTTTTTAATTAGCCAGGGATGGTAGCATTCACCGGTAGTCCCAGCTACTTGAGAGGCTGAGGCAGGAGGATCCCATGAGCTCAGGAGTTCAAGGCTGCAGTGAGCTATGATCATGTCACTGCACTCCAGCCTGGATGACAGAGTGAGACCCCATCTCAAAAATAACACAAAGCATACCCACTACAGCCTCTGATGGTAATTAATGTGGGGATACATACGTCAGTCATCTCACAACCCACCTTTATTACAACAAATTACACTAATATTGGACTTTTATGAACTCAAAAGCAACAACAAAATAATGTGGGTTGTGTTCCTTAACTCCTTGTTTAAGAAGGAAGTGAAATATAGCTGTGAATTTTATAAAGAATTGCACTGGCAGAGGTTAAAACAATAATGCTGGCCGGGCGCTGTGGCTCATGCCTGTAATCCCAGCACTTTGGGAGGCCAAGGTGCACGAATCACGAGATCAGGAGATCAAGACCATCCTGGCTAACACGTTGAAACCTCATCTTTGCTAAAAATACAAAAAATTCGCCAGACGTGGTGGTGCACGCCTGTAGTCCCAGCTACTCAGGAGGCTGAGGCAAGAGAATTGCTCAAACCTGGGAGGCAGAGGTTGCAGTGAGTCGAGATCATGCCACTGCACTCCAGCCTGGGTGACAGAGTGAGACTCCGTCTCAAAACAAAACAAAACAAAAAAATAATGTTTCGAGTACTTAAAGGACAAAGCATCAGTATTTGGAAATATTTTTACGTGTACCCTAAGTGTCTTGGTGACTCCCGACAAAGCTTTGGTACATCCATGGAAATTGTCTTTGCATTAAAAAAATTGTTTCTCTCGGGCGGGCGCAGTGGCTCACGCCTGTAATCCCAGCACGTTGGGAGGCTAAAGCAGGTGGATCACAAGGTCAGGAGTTCAAGACCAGCCTGGCCAAGATGGTGAAACCCCATCTCTACTAAAAATACAAAATTAGCCGAGCATGGTGGTGGGCGCCTATAATCCCAGCTACTCAGGAGGCTGAGGCAGGAGAATCACTTGAACCCAGGAGGCGGAGGTTGCAGTGAGCTGAGTTCATACCACTGCACTCTAGCCTGGGTGACAGAGCAAAGACTCCATCTCAAAAAATATATATATATATATTTCTCTGAACAAGTAAGCCAGTATCTAATTGTCAGTTATTTTTCCAATTTTTGTAAACTTTAACCCACTCACGAGAATGATGTTTCTCGTGAGTTTAAGTAACATCACTATTTTCAAAAACTGGTAAATCTTGGGTTTATCTAGGTCTTAAATTAGGAGATTTGTCCCCTTAAGAAGATTTTTAAGGAAATCTATGTCTTAGAATATCAAAAATCAAAAATAAGCAAATGGGTGTCTGTGGTGTTTAGTAATCAAAACCATGCTACTCTGAAATAATATGAAACCAGTTCATTTTGACCCATGTATTCGTACACTGCCAGGAAACTCGGACACTAATAAATACCTAAATATTGGAATGTGGGGAGGTTTTTGTTGTCGTTGATCTGTTGTTAGTAACATTAAGATAGATTTGTACTACTATGGAACATAAAATGTGAGTTAAGCTACCTCTTGGGATTTTTTACAACGTAAACTTAAAATATTTTTATCTTTGGTAACCTTATGTATAAGTTCTAAAGAGATCTGTGGCCATGTAAGGTTAGCTATTTTGAAAAGGCATAAAAAAGATCTTGTTTTTAAAGATGGATATCATTTTAGTCATATTTGATACCTGTATTAAGTTTTAAAAGTTGTTGACTTTTTTAAGTCACAGGAAATTTATGTCATACATTTAAACTGATTCATTTAGACTAAGGGCTCTCCAGACAGTAATGATTGACTGCCCGGGAAAAGTGAGAATAAAACTTTGTGGGTTGTTTTTTTTTTCTCCCCTGCAATATAAAATTCCCAGATAGTCAGGCCATCTTTCTGAAGGTGAGAGTCCCAATCATTATATCATCATGCGTTCATTTTCTTGCATTAAAAGATCACATGACTGGGCACAGTGGCTCATGCCTATAATCCCAGCACTTTGGTAGGCCGAGGCAGGTGGATTGCTTGAACTCAGGAGTTCAAGACCCACCTGGGTGACATAGTGAGAGCACTGTCTCTAAAAAAATATACAAAAACTAGCCAGATGTGGTGGTGCACGCCTGTAGTCCCAGCTATTCTGGAGGCTGAGGCAGGAGGATTGATGGAACCCAGGAGGTCAAGGCTACAATGAGCCATGATTACATCACTGTGTTCCAGCCTGGGTGACAGAATGAGACCCTGTCTCAAAAAAAAAAAATTAAAATTAAAAGGTCATGTGTTTCAAATAAGGCACATGCTACCAAGTGAGGCACACTTCTTCGCTTAGGAGGGGGCCCTTGACGTAACCACATCTTGTCTTTGAGTATTCAAAGTTCTCCTGGCCATGGGAGCTTCCATAATAGTCGTGCTAATCACTAATGCAATGCTGGTGGTACCCCAAGTACGTGATCCAAGGGTGTTTTCCTCTGGCCACTGCTCTATGCCCCAGCCAAGAAGAGTAAGCACAAGACACTGTGTTCTCAATGAATGATCCCTCTTTTGAGTTAAAGGTGTTCAAAACTCTAAATGCCATTTTCTGACCTTCTAGGTCCCGTTGTAACACAGGACATTACCACGTATCACACGGTGTTTCTTTTGGCCATTTTAGGAGGAATGGCTTTCATACTTTTGGTTTTGCTGTGTCTCCTTTTATATTATTGCAGGTAAAGTTTTACCATTTTGGCAATATCTTTTTTAATTCACAATTTCTTGGGCAATTGATACTTAGAAGCATTGATATGGAGGTGGGTTTTTTTTTTAATTTTTCTCAATTGAAGTACTTTTTCTTCCCATGAAAAAGTAAGAACTCACATTTGTGATCTAAGTTGCAACTTAACAAATAGTATGTGTAAAGCATGCTGCGTGGATAACATTGCCTAGAAGGGGAATTATGAAAAAGAGTTTAACAATGGTCGTATGATTTATTCAGAGTATCCCTAAACGCTGGTTAAGAGATGATACTCTCAAGGGCAAAGCAGAACTCTTCTTATTTGGGCCGGGCACAGTGGCTCACAACTGTAATCCCAGCACTTTAGGAGGCCAAGGTAGGCGGATCACTTGAGGTCAGAAGCTCGAGACCAGCCTGGCCAACATGGCAAAACTCCATTTCTACCAAAAATATAAAAATTAGCGGGGCATGGTGGCACACACCTATAATCCCAGCTACTCGAGAGGCTGAGGCAGGAGAATCGCGTGGACCCAGAAGGCAGAGGTTGTAGTGAGCCAAGATCGCACCACTGTACTCCAGCCTGGGTGACAGAGCAAGACTCAGTCAAAAATAAAAAATAAAAAAATTCTTATTTGGATGCTATGTCTGATCAGTTTGCAAGAATATTTATTGTCAACTCTTGACTAACCCCTTTGAAATAAGTAATTTGGCTTATAAAAGCCTTTAAGTTTAGCTATTTTAAAAAGGCATTATAGAGGAAAATTTTATTTTAAAATGCAAAGCATTTTAGTCATATTTGACACTCTTTAATAAAGTTGTTAACTTTTTTAAGTCATAGAAAAATGTATGTCATACATTTAATTCATTTAGGCAAAGGATTCTCCAGATTGTAAAAGATGAAATCTCTGGATTATCCTACTCTGGGTTAAAAGAAGGATAAGGGCCAGGCATGGTGGCCTAGCACTTTGGAAGGCTGAAGGGGGAGGACTGCTTGAGGCCAGGAGTTTAAGACCAGCCTGGGCAACACAGGGAGACCCCATCTCTACAAAAAAAACTAAAAATCAAAAATTAGCTGGGCATGGTGGCGTGTGCCTGTGGTCCCAGCTGCTTGGGAGAATGAGATGGGAAGATCACTTGAGCCCACGAGGTCGAGGCTGCAGTGAGCTATGATCGTACCACTGCACTCCAACCTGGGCGACAGAGCAAGATGCTGTCTCAAAAAAAAAAAAAAAAAAAAGAACAGGATGTGGGGTGAGAAGGCTTCTGGCTGCTGATGACTCTTGTCTTGTTTCTCCCTGTGAAAATTGAGAATTAGGATTTTACCTGAAACTTGAAACTTTTCCATTGAGAGAATCACTAATCTTTGGGTTTGGATTGTGTCTTTGGTCGCAGGAGGAAGTGCTTGAAACCTCGTCAGCACCACAGAAAACTGCAGCTCCCTGCAGGACTGGAGAGTTCCAAAAGAGACCAGTCCACGTCCATGTCACACATCAACTTGCTGTTTTCACGCCGAGCATCAGAATTCCCTGGCCCTCTGTCCGTCACCAGCCATGGCCGCCCCGAGGCCCCAGGCACAAAGGAGCTGATGAGTGGAGTCCATTTGGAAATGATGTCTCCTGGTGGCGAAGGGGACCTGCACACTCCCATGCTCAAGCTCTCCTACAGCACCTCCCAGGAATTTAGCTCCCGGGAGGAGCTCCTCTCTTGCAAGGAAGAGGATAAAAGCCAGATCTCCTTTGATAACCTCACGCCAAGCGGGACGCTGGGGAAAGACTACCATAAGTCAGTGGAAGTTTTTCCCTTAAAGGCAAGAAAATCTATGGAAAGAGAAGGCTACGAGTCCTCCGGTAATGACGACTACAGGGGTAGTTACAACACCGTGCTCTCACAGCCTTTATTTGAAAAGCAGGACAGAGAAGGTCCAGCCTCCGCAGGAAGCAAACTCACCATTCAGGAACATCTGTACCCCGCACCTTCATCGCCTGAGAAAGAACAGCTGCTGGACCGCAGACCAACTGAATGTATGATGTCGCGATCGGTCGATCACCTCGAGAGACCTACGTCCTTCCCGCGGCCCGGCCAGTTGATCTGCTGCAGTTCTGTCGACCAGGTCAATGACAGCGTTTACAGGAAGGTGCTGCCCGCCTTGGTCATCCCGGCTCATTATATGAAACTCCCCGGGGACCACTCCTATGTCAGCCAGCCTCTGGTCGTCCCAGCCGATCAACAGCTTGAACTAGAAAGACTACAGGCTGAGCTGTCCAGTCCCCATGCTGGGATCTTCCCACACCCATCCTCGCAGATCCAGCCCCAGCCCCTGGCTTCCCAGGCCATCTCTCAGCAGCACCTGCAGGACGCAGGCACCCGGGAGTGGAGCCCTCAGAATGCATCCATGTCGGAGTCTCTCTCCATCCCAGCTTCCCTAAACGACGCGGCTTTGGCTCAGATGAACAGTGAGGTGCAGCTCCTGACTGAAAAGGCACTGATGGAGCTTGGGGGTGGGAAGCCACTTCCACACCCCCGGGCGTGGTTCGTCTCCTTGGATGGCAGGTCCAACGCTCACGTTAGACATTCATACATTGATCTCCAAAGAGCTGGAAGGAACGGAAGTAATGATGCCAGTTTGGACTCTGGTGTGGATATGAATGAACCAAAATCTGCCCGGAAGGGAAGGGGAGACGCTTTGTCTCTGCAGCAGAACTACCCGCCCGTCCAAGAGCACCAGCAGAAAGAGCCTCGAGCCCCAGACAGCACGGCCTACACGCAGCTGGTGTACCTGGATGACGTGGAACAGAGTGGCAGCGAGTGTGGGACCACGGTCTGTACCCCCGAGGACAGTGCCCTGCGATGCTTGTTGGAGGGGTCGAGTCGGAGAAGTGGTGGCCAGCTGCCCAGCCTGCAGGAGGAGACGAACAGACGGACTGCGGACGCCCCCCCGGAGCCAGCAGTCAGCGCCCACCAGAGAAGATCTGCCCACGAGGAAGAGGAAGACGACGATGATGATGACCAAGGAGAAGACAAGAAAAGCCCCTGGCAGAAACGGGAGGAGAGGCCCCTGATGGCGTTTAACATTAAATGAGCTATCGCAGGGCCACCTGACTGTGGAATATAAAATTGCCAAATATCCTTTCTCATGGAAGCGCGTACCCGTTCGTGGAGGAAACGGAACGGCAGCCCGGCCGTGGGACGGACGTGGACGTTTACTGCATTCCTGTTTGCCGTGTAAATGTTAGAAGGGAATTAAAGTTATTACTCAGAATAAAGGATGACTTTGGCGGATGTCGCCCCTGCAAGGAGGTGGCTGAAAGTGGTGTCCAGATGTCCTTCCGGGGACTTGATGTATCCGCCACCAGGGACATTAAGAAACCGCACGTGATGTCGCTACGCTCTAACGATCACCTCAGTTCTCCCTCTGATTCTGGGAACAGATGAAACTCTTTTTGCATCGCTTGAGTCATTTTTATCACAATAATCCTACTGTGAAGCTGTCATTGAGAACTTAGGTTGGCACGTAGCGTCTCAAGGTATGCGTTCTCTTGAAGGAAAGCTGTGCATCGCTGCTTCGTTGTCTGATTTTGCTTGGATTTTGCTTTGGTTAGGTGGCGTTTTGGGGTTTGCCTTTTTTTGTTGTCGTTTCAATGCAATTTGGTTGTAAAGAGTTGATTCCTTTGTGTTCATCTGTTCTGCTTCTCAGCGGTCCATCTCAGTGTCTCCCTTCAGGAACCGCCGAGTGTCCTCTCGTAACATCCAAGCCTTTTAATGAAATCGTACTGAAATCTGTATCAGCTAAGAGTCCGCCAATCCTGGTCCCATTAACTCCAAGTGCCTTTTTTACAGTGACAACAGACAGTCCCTCGCTTTTTGTTGTTGTTGGTTTTCTTAACCCGTTTAATGAAACTGCCTGGATTTTATACAGTTATTAAAGGATGTCCCTTTTGCTTTAAACTGCATGCTGCCAAGTGCCATTTGGGGTCAGCATCCTCATTTCAACACAGTGTGCTCTCTAGTTATCATGTGTAACGTGGGTTCTGTTTAGCGAAGATAGACTAGAGGACACGTTAGAGATGCCCTTCCCTGTTCCATCCCTGTGGCACCGTTATGGTTTTTTGGCTGTTTGTATATACGGTTACGTATTAACTCTGGAATCCTATGGACTCATCTTGCTCACCCAACGTGGGAGTCTGGATTGAGCAAGTGGGCTGAATGTGACTATTAAAAAAGTTTAAAAAAAAAAATCTTATGTACTATCCAAAAGTGCCAGAATGACTCTTCTGTGCATTCTTCTTAAAGAGCTGCTTGGTTATCCAAAAATGAAAATTCAAAATAAACTCTGAAGAAAAGGAAAACTGTCTTTGTGGTCATTTGCATTCATTCTGAGCCATTGTCTGTTTCAAAGTTGTTATTAAGACTTTGTCAGGCCAAGCATGGTGACTCACACCTGTAATCCTAGCACTCTGGGAGGCCGAAGCGAGAGGATCACTTGAGCTCAGGATCACTTGAGCCCATCTCTACAAAAAAAAAAAATGTTTTAATTACCTGGTTGCAGTCACTTAAGTCACCAGGCTTCAGTGAGCCATGATGGTACTACTGCACTCCAACCTGGGGAAGAGAGCAGATCCTGTCTCAAAAAAAAAAAAGGTCTTTGTCATTGTTTCCTTGGCGGCAGTCTGCAATGCAGTTGTCAGACTTGTATTTGGAGAGCCACCACCTAGACACCTAGGAATTTCCTCTAGGGTTAAAATCTATAAAAAATCTGCCTTTGTCTTTAGTTTTGTTCAAGAACACCAGATAATATTTTGCTGTGTTTCAGGTAAAGAGGGATGTCTGCACTTTAGAAGAATCTGATGTTTCATGGTCAGTATTGATCCATCTTGGAAGAGCTTCAAAAAGATACCATTAGAATGACCAGAATCCTCCCAGATGTGTAAAACTATTCATCAAAATAAAATAATTAATGGAGGTGTCGGGACATAACTGGCAGAAATAAGTTAAGCCAGCTATGTTTACAGTCAACAAAATCAGTATTCGTAAATTCCATGCAGGCAGAGAACTAATCATGGTGGTTTTAATGGTTTTCATTCTCAAGTGGTGATGTTGCCTATTTGGCTTTTGAGGGGGAAAATAGTTGAGCAAGTCCTTGACAGTGGGACAGCTAGCCAGATGGGAGCCTGGGGAGCTAAGGAGTGAGACACCCTTTGCGCGGGAGTGAACATCTTACCAGTAGGTGGCAGGGTCATCCTTGCAGACCTGGCTAAGACTCCAGGGAGAAGGCATCAGTCAACTCCCCTGAAAAGAATAAGGAAGTTGCTCCTCCAGGAAAATCCAGGGCTAGACCTAGATGAGGAGGGGCGAGGAAGGAAGTGCCAGAAGACCTCTCTGCTGTCATTGACCCCAGTCCTTTGCAGCTCTAAGGTTGCCGCCAATGGAATCACCTCCTTAAAACATCAGTTTCTAGAAGAGCCTCATTGAATGCATGTTACCTGGGAAAGTCAGGTAGCACATTAACTGGAAACGCTGATCCTGAGAGATCTGGCAGGAAGATGGGGGTGGAGAAGGCTGCTTTGCGGACTCTTCCTCATTAGATGAGACTTACCTGGATGGGCCCCGATGTATTAAACAGCCAGCAGCAGTCACAGCATGCCGTGTGCCTAGGACGACAAGCAGGTGAGTTTGCGGACGGGCAACTGGGTCGGCCGAAGATTTTAATCACATTTTAACAGTTGTCCAAACGGGCTCAAGGGTTCTCATTTTCTCAGAGTGCCAATGCTGGTCACTAGAGTGGGATTCTCTGAATGCAGCACCATGGCCGCAGACTTTACACATTTATCCTCTCTCCCCACCAGACTTTACACATTTATCCTCTCTCCCCACGGAGGGTGGGAGAGCGAGTATGTCCCAGTATTTCAAATCAGTTACATGGTCTGAAGGACCACAACCATCAAAGGCATCTTGCTCCCGCCCCCTAGTGGTGAGTTTTCCCCACCTGTGACGGTTTAGTCCAGACACACAGGGCCGCTCTGGGAAAGTAGGGGTGGGCATGCACAGGGATGAATCTGTCACTGGGTCTGTCCCCCAGGTGAGGTGGGTGGGGAAAAGGGGACTGAGGTTCCTGGAGTCTCTACCTGGAAACAATGTATTGGAAAAAATCATTGCATTCAATCCTCAAAATATTTCAACAGATAGAGTGAGACTCTATCTCAAAAAATAATAATAATAATATTCCTTGGTAAATTCCCTTTGATGATTGGTTCTCACAATGCTTTCATAGATTTTTATCATAGCCTGTCTTGTTACAATTGACAAGAGTGTAGCTCAAACATGATTTTGTCTTTTTTTTTTTTTTTTTCTTTTTGAGACAGAATCTCACTCTGTCAGCCAGGTTGGAGTGCAGTGGCACGATCTCCGCTCACTGCAACCTCCACCTCCCAGGTTCAAGCGGTTCTCCTGCCTCAGCCTCCTGAGTAGCTGGTACTACATGTGCACACCACCACGTCCAGATAATTTTTGTATTCTTTTAGTAGAGATGGGGCTTCGCCATGTTGGCCAGGCTGGTCTCGAACTCCTGACATCAAGTGATCCACCCGCCTTGGCCTCCCAAAGTGCTGGGATTACAGGCATGAGCCACCACACCTGGCCTCGTTTTGTCATTTTGTTGTATTAATGATTAAGGTGAAATTGAAGCCCTCAGAATGTCATTTGTTCATCAATCATAGAGTGACAACTTTGCTGAATCAGTGTTCAGTAGTTTTTGAATACTGGAACATTTCCTCAACTTTTTGTATTATTTGCAATATAATGGTTCCAGGTATGATACAGTTTTAAGATGAATCTGCATTATTAACATTGTCTAGGTTTAAGAAAGTGATGGAGAAAATCAACAAATCAAGCCCCGATGTGTCGCATTTGCCAGTTTCCGTAGTGTAAGTCTTCCCACTGTGGTCAGTTACAAGTAACAAGGGTGACCTGAGTCACTGCACACAAGAGTTGGGAAGAGATCCATGGTAGCACAGTTCTATTTCCACTAAACAGATACAAGGCAGGGAAATAACCTCAGATAATAAAATACACAGCTGATCCTCGGTATGCATGGATTCCGTCTTTGCGAATTTCTACTTGCTAGTTTTAGCAAGTAAAAACTAAACTAAAACTAGCAAGTAGGGGAATTCGCAGAGACAGAATCCATGCATAGCGAGGATCAACTGTGTATTTTGCAGCACCAAAATCAATATTCACTGTGTTTTCATGGTCATTTGTGGGGATGTGTAGAGGGATGAAAGATGCATTGCCCAACATGCACGTTTTCAGCTGTGGTCAAACGTAGCAACACTTCGCCTTCTTGTTCACCTGTCGCGCTGTACACAGGTGTCCCTTGCACAGTCTATGTTGTGCTTCATTTTCTACATTTTTATGCTTTTGCTTGGTGATCTCACTGTTTAAAATGGCCTCCAAGTACAGTACTTAAGTGCTGGCTAGCGTTCCTAAACGTGGGAAAGCCGGGATGTGCCTTATGGAGAAATCGTGTGTTATTGAGCGTGAGTTGTAGTGCTGTTGGCCGTGAGTGCAATGTTCATCAACCGACTATAGATATCAAATGAGATGTCTTTAAATGGAAGGGTATGAAACAAAGTTATATGTTGAGCAGTTGATGGAAATATTGTGTCCAGAGGATTTCAGGAGGCCCCCACCTTTCCCGCGTAGCCCTGGAGAACTGCAGGCCTGGACTAAACCTTCACAGGAAATACCTTCTTCTGTAGTTCCTCCAGAAGCAAGGGTTCTAGTATTGCACTCACTAGTTCAGTGTTCCCAGCAACTTGATAGAACATAACTACTGCGGATAATCATTAATAGGCTCAAGAAATAAGAAATGAGTTTTAAGTAATTACCTTTGTTTTGGTATATTGTAAACTTGTAATATTTAATTGTTAAAAATGACTATGTCTAGTAACTGACCTGCAAAATCCCTGAAATTGTAGAACATCACTCCTAAGTCCACTCCAGCATGCCGCCCACTAGAAGGGAACAAACCATGCATGAACCAAGGTCTACCTGACTCCAAAACCTAGTCTCTTGCTTTTTATTTTTTATTCTTATTTATTTAAGCCTTTTGAGACAGAGTCTCGCTCTGTTGCCCAGGTTGTAGTGCAATGGCGTGATCTCGGCTCACTGGAACTTCCACCTCCTGGGTTCAAGCGATTATCCTGCCTCAGCCTCCTGAGTAGCTGGGGCTACAGGCACGCACCAGCACGCTCAGCTAATTTTTTATATTAGCCATGTTGGCCAGCCTGGTCTCGAACTCGAACTCCTGACCTCAGATGATCCACCCGCCTCGGCCTCCCAAAGTGCTGAGATTATAGTCGTGAGCCACCGCGCCTGACCTTTTAAGCCTTTTTATTCTGAAATTATTTTAAGTTGCAAAAATAGTACAGAGAGTTCCTTTATCCTTCATCCAGCTTCCCTGGGGTTACCATCTTACAGAACCATGAGACATTTGTCAAAAGTAAGAAATCAACATTGGCACAATACTATGAACTAAATAACAAACTATATTCCACTTCACCAATTTTTCCACTAATGTCCAAAAAAGTGCATATTTTATACAATACATTCATCATTCTTTGAAAATTAGAAAGTAGAAATATGAAAAGAATTTAAAATCACAGTCACCAAAAACTACCATCCAGACACAACTATAGCTGACATTTTGTGCTTTACCCATATAAATACTTCTACACAAGGATGCCCACTCCACACTCAGTCTCCTTCTCTCACTAGATACTGTATTCTAAATGGCCTTCCATGTTAGCAATGATAATTCCAAATCATAACTTTTATTTCATTAAGTTTTTTTAACTTTTTGAGGCTTCAGATGGAAACCCCTAATTAGGACAGAAAAGTCCAGGTGAAATTGCTCACCAGGCTGTGGTGGTGACTCAGGGTGCGAGATGGGCAATCTTCGTTGGGGAGAAAAATCAGAGAGCTTCTCTTGGTGCAGGTTTGGCTGCAGGACTTGGGAGGAATTTATGAAAGTGTTTAGCCGGGCATGGTGGCTCACACCTGTAACCCCAGCACTTTAGGAGGCCGAGGCGGGTGGATAACCTGAGATTGGGAGTTCAAGACCAGCCTGACCAACATGGAGAAACCCCATCTCCATTAAAATACAAAATTAGCTGGGGTGGTGGTGCATGCCTGTAATCCTAGCTACTTGGGAGGCTCAGGCAGGAGAATCACTTGAACCCAGGAGGCAGAGGTTGCAGTGAGCTGAGTTCGCACCANGCTCACCAGGCTGTGGTGGTGACTCAGGGTGCGAGATGGGCAATCTTCGTTGGGGAGAAAAATCAGAGAGCTTCTCTTGGTGCAGGTTTGGCTGCAGGACTTGGGAGGAATTTATGAAAGTGTTTAGCCGGGCATGGTGGCTCACACCTGTAACCCCAGCACTTTAGGAGGCCGAGGCGGGTGGATAACCTGAGATTGGGAGTTCAAGACCAGCCTGACCAACATGGAGAAACCCCATCTCCATTAAAAATACAAAATTAGCTGGGGTGGTGGTGCATGCCTGTAATCCTAGCTACTTGGGAGGCTGAGGCAGGAGAATCACTTGAACCCAGGAGGCAGAGGTTGCAGTGAGCTGAGTTCGCACCATTGCACTCTAGCCTGAGCAAAAGACTCCATCTCAAAAAAAAAAAAAGAGCAAAGATTCCATCTCAAAAAAAAAAAAAAATTATTTCTCTGAACAAGTAAGCCAGTATCTAATTGTCAGTTATTTTCCAATTTTGTAGACTTTAACCCCTCCTCCCACTCCATTGAAGTAAGAGCGAAGCTCCATCTCAAAAAAAAGAAAAGTGTGTGCCTTAAGCTCTGCCAGGGTATACACAACATCATTTAAGTGATACTGACCCTGTGTATTTGGAACTTTATTTAGGATAAACTAGCACAGACAAATGCAAAAACAAAGAGGCATCACACCCAAGAAAATCAAACCAGAACCATAACGGAAGGAAACCAGAAAGCCACAGAATGGTACGTAGGCCACAAGCATGAGAAACTCTGTGATTTCTTATGTTCACCCTCTCGTAGACGTCACTTATGCAGGTGTCTAGACCTAGAGGACCTCATAAAAATGAGTAAAGTTAGAAATGGGGGGTGATTTTTCAACCATATTGAAACTGCACGATTTCTTGTTTGCTGCATTGACACCATAGTTAAAGCAAGTTACAATTATGTCTTGGGGACTTTTATGACATCACAGAGAACTTGAAGAGGGCATGATGGTTGTCATGGTCCTTAAAACAGGAGAAGGGAGTGACAAGGAGAAAGGCAGTTGCTCTCATAGATCAGGGAGAAAGCCAGCTAAACTCCAGGCGAAATAGAAATTGCAAGTCTTCTCCCCGCCAAAAAAAACAAAACAAAACAAAACATTATTTTCAAAGCTGTAAATGTAAATACACACTAAAATACCTGGCAAATGTTTTTTCCACTCTTCGCAGCCACTGTGACTTGTTTCCTGTTGGTATTCTGGTACCTTCTAAGTGGCGAATAATTCTCGCATTGTTAGGCTTTTGCAGCTTAACAGGATGAACAGGAATAGAAGAACCTGAAAGAGCCTTGGTGGTCTCACAGCAGAGGAAATTGAAGGCTGAAGCCACAGGTGTTGTGATGGTCTTTCCACACATGCAGTGGGTGATCAGACGGAGGTGGGGCCCTATCTCCTGACCCCCGGCCCAGTGTGCAGCCACCTCTATAGGCTGCTGCCCCGTCACCTCATTGGCATCCTCTGCCATCTGTCTACAGTATGCATTCAGCACTCCATAATGAGGGTCTAAGGCATGGTAAGCCATGCTAATTTTTTTTTTTTTTTTTTTTTTTTTTTTTTTTTTGAGACGGAGTCTCGCTCTGTCACCCAGGCTGGAGTGCAGTGGCCGGATCTCAGCTCACTGCAAGCTCCGCCTCCCGGGTTTACGCCATTCTCCTGCCTCAGCCTCCCGAGTAGCTGGGACTACAGGCATCCGCCACCTCGCCCGGCTAGTTTTTTGTATTTTTTAGTAGAGATGGGGTTTCACCGTGTTAGCCAGGATGGTCTCAATCTCCTGACCTCATGATCCGCCCGTCTCGGCCTCCCAAAGTGCTGGGATTACAGGCTTGAGCCACCGCGGCCAGCCATCATGCTAATTATTAAAATCTAGGACTTGGAGAAGAAGCTTTGGGTGTCAGGCCTGGCTCTGACCAATAGACAGGTGACTCACTTCTGATGCTTTAGGAAGAGGGGGGATATTTTCTGTCCTCAGCTCTGGGTGAGTTGAATTCAAGTGAGACAAGGCACATCAAAGTTTTTGTAAGTTGTAAATTACAAATACAACTTATTTCTCTGAACTATTACTAGTATCTTACAGTTCCCTAATCCTGTTGCTCTAGTGTGACAATGGTCATTTTGGGATTATACAAGCTGCTTCTCAGCTACTTTTTAGGGAAAATGGTAGACAAAACAGTGGCATCTCTTTTTCCCCATTCTATTACTTTTTGTTTGTTTGTTTTGAGACAGAGTCTTAACTCTGTCGCCCAGGCTGAAGTACAGTGGCGCTACCTTGGCTCACTGAAACCTCTGCCTCCTGGGTTCAAGTAATTCTCCTGCCTCTGCCTCCCTCGTAGCTGAGACTACAGGCATGTACTACCATCGCTAAGTTTTGTGTGTTTAGTAGAGATGGGGTTTCACCATTGTGATAGTTACTACTGAGTGTCAACTTGATTGGACTGAAGGATGCAAAATATTGATCCTGGGTGTGTCTGTGAGGGTGTTACCAAAGGAGGTTAACATTTGAGTCAGTGGGCTGGGAAAGGTAGACCCACCCTCAATCCGGATGGGCACCATCTAATCAGCTGCCAGCGCAGCTAGGATACAAGCAGGCAGAGGAATGTAGAAGGTCTAGACTGGCTGAGTCTTCCAGTCTTCATCTTTCCCCCGTGCTGGATGCTTCCTGCCCTCGAACATCAGGCTCCAAGTTCTTCAGTTTTGGAACTCGGACTGTCTCTCCTTGCTCCTCAGCCTGCAGACGGCCTATTGTGGGACCTTATGATCATGTGAGTTAATACTTAACAAACTCCCCTTTATATATATGTGTGTGTGTGTGTATGTGTATGTATATATATATTCCATTATATCCCTCTATAGAACCCTAATACGACCATGTTGGCCAGGCTAGTCTCGAACTCCTGGCCTAAAGTGATCCACCTGCCTCAGCCTCCCAAAGTGCTGGGATTACAGGCGTGAGCTGTGGTGCCCAGCCCCATTGTACTGCTTTCTGCAAGCTTCAGCTGGGTAATCTCTCCTTTGCTCAAAGGGGATGTTTTTCCAGGTGTTTGAAGATAACCAGTGACCTCTGTGAAGGTGCAACTTTCTTAAAGATTTGTCTAGAAACATGTATTAGGACACTGTCTATGAAGCAATAATGTTAGGGTAAGTCCCCAATCACCATAATTTGCTACTCAAAGAAATACCTTTGTAAAACATGGCAGCTGTTCTTGAATTCTTGAATTGAGTTGCTCTGTGGTAAAAAAGATAATGTACACGTAACTATAGAAGAGTATTGCTCAAACCTGGAGTGTTAGGCCATTCTTGTGTTGCCGTAAAGGAAGACCCGAGGCTGGGTGATTTATAAAGAAAACAGGTTTAACTGGCTATGGTTCTGCAGGCTGTACAGGAAGCATGGCACCAGCATCTACTTGGTGAGGCCTCAAGGAGTTTACAATCATGGCGGAAGGCAGAGCAGGAGCAGGCATCACACATGGCCAGAGTGGGAGCGAGAGAGAGAGTGCAAGGCAACATTCAGTTTTAAACCATGTCTCACATGGACTCACTCATCAGCAAGGGAACAGCACCAAGTCATTCATGAGAGGCACCCCTGTGATCCAAGCCCCTCCCACCAGGCCCACCTCCAACACTAGGGATCACATTTCAACATGAGATTTGGCGGGGACATGGGGACACGGATCCAAACCATGGATACATGTTAGCATCCCCTCTGAGCTGGAAAAAAAAAACTAAAGCATTTGGGCCCCACCACAGACTGATTGAATTAGGGTCTCTGTAGGCGAAACTAGTTTAAAAACAAAACAAACCAAAACACTACCTAGCTGATTCTCATACATGGGCTTGTAGACCACTGCTTTAGAAACGTTGAAGCTACTTTACAGCCTGGTAGCACCTTCCATTGGGTACCTCAGGGAATGATTCATTTTTCTCTTTGTTTCTGGGGTCGATTAACAGCTATGCCCCAGATTTGCAGCTGGGGAGACATTTATGTGAAATAGCATGTCAAGTTGGGCAGCAGTACCTAACAGATTTCTCTCTTTTGTCCTGTTCACAATGGTCTGTTGAAAAACTGAAGGTGGACACACTGTGTCGCCATGTCTTGGCTCTACCCTCCATCCTCTTCCCAAGGTCCGGGTTATTCCTGCCATCTCGCCTGAGCAATTTCACATCACTGCCTGTTTGGGACTCCCACGTCCGTATCTGCATCCCAGGACTGCCACTGAGTTCAAACTGCAGACTGAGCATCCTCAAGCACCTAAAACTCTATTTATTGTCTTCATGTTGTCTTGTGAATTCCCTACTCCCCCACAAATCAGAAAAAACAGTTCTAGTTTTTGCCTGTGTACTATCCCAGTAAATGGCCTCACCATACATTTTCCTTGGCCAGAAACCTCAGGGTCACCCTACAAACATCTGTCAACCTCACCCCCAAATCCAAGCAAGTTCTACGACTCCACTTGCTGTCAGGAAACAACTTAAATGTTTTCATGTTTCTGCATAGCCAGAGTTTCCTGGGCAAAAGTTACTGGCAACCTAGTACTAAAAACTGTAGACAAATTTAACAGTTTAATTAAGCAAAGAACAATTCTCAAATCGGGCAGCCCCATTGTCATGCCAGACCCCTCAGTAGGTCTGTAGGGAGGGCATCAGGTACAAGAGGCCAAAGACGGGATCCCACACCAGTAAAGGAGACGTGGGTTTTACTGGGGTCTTACATACAAGGGAGAGAGTCCAGTGGTGGTGGGCCAAGCAGGAAAACTGCAAACGCTTGCAAAATGCATGCAATTTCGATAGCATTTTCGCTTTACACCCTCCCTCTAACAAATTCCACCTGGCAACCTTCATTTAACCCAAAACAAACGGTCTCAATCCCTAGTACAACCTGTGTTCCATGGGCCAGGGTCGGGGATCAAATGTTTTTCATAGAAAAGGAATGGATCTCCGGGTGGGCTACTCCCAGATTCCCTAGCATGGAACTCTGAACGTAACATTCAGGTGTGCCTGCCCTACAGGGTCATTCTCAGGGTACACTCAAGTTATCAGTGCCAGGTGCGCCTACCCTATGCCCTGAACCAGAATAGGTTGAGAGAGGCTGCAGCACTGCCACCGTGTCACAGGCAAAGGAAAGTGACGTGAGGTCCAAAGACAGCCAGATTGGCTACCACTTGCCATTTCTCTCATTTGAACACAGTTTAAACAGTTGGCCCCTTTGATTGGCGGGAACTCGGTGATTGGTAAGAGTAGTTTCCGGTCTGTTTGTACATCCTGTTATATAGTTCCCTCTGCGGGAGAAACCTTTAGGCCAAATTTACAAGGAGGCTGCTTTAGGCTACACTTAATTTAACACTGGATTAAAGGATGAAGGAATAGTAATCATTTTGGAAAACTAGAGATCGTGAATTACTCTGGAGAGATTTGCAGGTTTATCTCCCCTGGAGCTGCGCCTTTGCATTCATTGATCTGCACTGGCATTCACTGTAACACATAGGGCCTTCCCATTCTCTTCCCAATGGTTGTTTCCATTAGAAAGGCAGCATTTCTGGCTGGGTGCAGTGGCTCACGCCTGTAATCCCAGCACTTTCAGAGGCCAGGGCGGGTGGATCACCTGAGGTCAGGAGTTCGAGACCAGCCTGGCCAACATGGTGAAACCCCATCTCTACTAAAAATACAAAAAGATTAGCCAATGTTGTGACACGTGCCTGTAATCCCATCTACTTGGGAGGCTGAGGCAGGAGAATCACTTGAACCCGGGAGGCAGAGGTTGCAGTGAGCTGAGATCGCGCCATTGCACTCCAGCCTGGGTGACAGAGCAAGACTCCATCTCAAAAAAAAAAACAAAAAACAACAACAAAAAAACAGTGCTTAGGATTTCTGTCGAAGTCTCTAGAAGGGATGGTGGCAGCTATGATGTAGTTCCTATATAATCTCTGAAATTCATAATTTGGGGGTTTCTGTCTTGTAAATCCAATCCATTGAGGGCCCGAATGGAACAAAAAACAGACACAAGGAGTTCGCCTCCTTTTGTTTTTCTGCCTCACTGTTGAGCTGGGTGATCTCATCTCATATTTGCCCTTAGACTGGGACTTACCCCCCCGGCCCCCTGGTTCTCAGGTCTTCAGCCTGAGTTACGCCACCAGCTTTCTTGGGTCTCAGTTTGCAGATGGCAGATTGTGGGACTTCTCAAACACCGTCATCTCGTAAGCCCATTCCTCCTAATCTTCTTTAATATACACACCGACTGGTTCTGTTTCTCTGGAAAACCTGGTTAATAGACCTGAGGAATGAAACTGTAACCTCTCAGCGGGTTCTTCTTGCCCGCTGCCCAGATGCAGCTGATTTATCAAGACGGGACTTGCAATGGAGAAACAGCTTTACCCACATAGAGCCGGCTGAATGGGAAACCAGGGTTTTATCATTATTCAGATCAGCCTCCCTGAAAATTCGGAGGCTAGGGTTTTTCAAGGATAGTTTGGTAATCAAGGGAATGGGTGCCGCTGATTGGTTGGGGGTGCAATCATAGGGGTGTGGGGAATGGTCATTGTGAGCACTGAGTCTGCTTCTGGGTGTGGCTCCAGGACTGGTTGGTGGGTTTAGGTGAAGCCATTGGTCAGTTGTCAGAAATGCAAAAACCTGAAAAAGACATCTTAAAAGGGCAATCTTAAATTCTATGCTATGATGCTATTTACAGGAGTGATTGGGGAAGTTGCACATCTTGTGGCCTCCGGAACAATGGCTGTTAACTGTTTCTGTCTACACCCTAGCAGAACTCAGCTTCCTGTCATCCTCCTAACCTGATTGTCTTTCATTAGCTTTACAAAGGTGCTTTAGTTTGGAGAAAGGGCTATTATCATCGAAACTGTAAACTAAGTTTCTCCCAAAGTTAGCTTGGCCCAAGCTCAAGAATAACTATGGGCAGCTTGGAAGTTAAAAGCAAAATGGGGGTTGGTTGGATCAGATCTCTTTCACTGTCATCATTTTCTGTTACAGTTTTTGCAAAGGCCGTTTCAAAACCAGGGAACCAACTGTACAAGACAAAGTATAATAATCACTCCCTAAAGAGTTTCATATTTACACACTACTTTCATATAATACATTCCTTTTTTGTTGAGACAGAGTCTCGCTCTGTCACCCAGGCTGGTGGGTGTTTTGTTTTTCTAAGACCACCAGAGCGGGTACAAAAGAACCAGCGACTAGGCAAGGGTAGGAGCAAAACTGCAAGTTTATTTTGGTCACCTAGCTTCAAGGGAAGAAGGTGGGTAGGGAGAGGTCTGTTGGCCCCCCGACAAAAGGGGCCCCCAGAGTCACCCGTACAGCTCTCGGACGGAGTTCCCACAGTCCTGACATCCCGACAGGAGTGGAGGACTGAGGAAGGCCGCGCGTGGCGTGCCTCCGGAGCGGCTTTTCTAGGAGTGGGAGGGCAATAGGCGGGGCACGGGCGTGTCAGGGGGCGTTCCACAGGTGCGACCAGGTAAATCTTGGTCTCTTCAGATTGACATCACCTGGCGCATGCCTAGTTGGTCTGCACCTTCCCGGGTCACCGGCTGGATTTTCGCGCGCGCGGGAAAAGTTGGGGGGATGAAGAACCCGGAAGTGCGCCATCTTGCCTCCGTTCATCCAAACAGTGGGCAGTGGGACAATCTCCGCTCACTGCAGCCTCCCATGTTCAAGTGATTCTCCTGCCTCAGCCTCCCAAGTAGCTGGGACTACAGGTGTGCGCCACCAGGCCTGGCTAATTTTTGTATTTTTAGTAGAGACAAGGTTTCATCATGTTGGCCAGGCTGGTCTCCATCTCCTGGCCTCAGGTGATCTGCCAGCCTCGGGCTCCCAAAGTACTGGGATTGCAGGCGTGAGCCACCGTGCCAGCCACATATTACATTATTGTGTTATGATTCTCATAGCTACCCTGCTTTATAGCTAAGGCAGGTGATGTTAAGCCACTCTTGCATTCAAAGGCACTGAAATGAACTCTTACCAAAACAGTGGCAAAGACCCAGAATTTGCACAGAAACTCACGTGCTGTGTTCAGAAGTGTAGTATTCTGTCTACCCCACACAGCTGCCTCAGAGAGACGAATTCCAGGGCTGGGAACCACGGCTAACACTTAGCACCTCCTGCATTTCCAGAAGGGGGCTATAAGCGTGTCCTGTGGTCCTTACAGTCAACTGGTGAGGTTATTTCTTCTGTCATTTCACAGACAAATAAAGAAACAGAGTAACTTCATTTATGAACTGTGCTTTCTGCCACTTTGCGACGCTTATTCAATAGAGCTGCTTTCATTACGGAAAGCTAAAAGTTTTGTTTCCCAGAATGCTAACCATTTTATAAATAGTATAACATAATTATAAATGTCTTCCAGAAACACAGCAATAATGATGTTAAATGATCCTGCGAGCCTCAGAAAAATAACTGGATAGCTACTCTCCGAGGTCGGTTATTTTGGAGTCTTATGACATTAGTCACTCTTCAAAGGCCAGAGAAGGTAAGAGAGAAGGTTAAAATGATATCAAATGCCCAGTAGTGGGAAATTTCACATTTGAGATCATGAGATCCATAAATGGGGCATAATGACAGCAAATACAAAATATCTACTTGGAAACAGAGAAAAGCTCAAATTGCATTGAAGATCAGTTACATTTTTCCTGGACAGAGGACAGAAAAAATTTCATCTTTTTCTTGAGTAAGAGAAGAGGAATATAAGGCCTTTCTCAGGGACGAGGTTTGCCTTTTTTTTGGATTAAAGGGTAAAAGCTGAAGAGGCACATCTTCAGACAAGTAGCAATAGAGAACAGAGAGAATTCTTGGCCATAGAGCATTTTCAGGGTCTCATATGAAAGACAGTCATCTTTTAAAGATGTCATTTTCCGATGATACTGCAGCTAGCTCTCCTCAGATCATCACTGGGATGAGACAACATCAGTGGATATGTTGCCCAGGCTGGTCTCAAACTCCTGGCCTCAGGCAACCCTCCCACCTCAGCCTCCCAAATTGCTGGAATGACAGGCGTGAGTCACCCCAGCTGGCTGCAAGTTGGATTTCTTTGGATGTCTATTCTTTGTGCCTAAGACTCCAGATTGATGTACGTACAAAATATAGAGCTGAACTGACCCCCATGTAACATCTTGACTTTTTCAACCAAACTTTAATTATTTCAACTGAATAATTTTTAAAAAATATTGTATCCTTCGTGACAGCTGTCAAAGGATGGAATCTCTTGTGTGAATTAGAATCTCTTGATTTTCAGAAATACCATCATAATAACAATGATGTCTGTTTTTTTCACTTGAGAATAACCTTTGGAATAATTAAAAAATGTCTTGGTATGAGTCAATCCTTTTCCTCCCTCTGTCCTCTGAGGCGTTACCATTGACCTGGAATTCAGGATTCCAGAAATCCTTGGTGAATGAAGTCACCGCATTCTTTGTGAAATTATTCATAAGTTTGATAATCGGTTATCTGTTTCCTTTGATAAGTTTACTCCCAATTGTTTCAATGTGTGACTCTATAGATAAAATCATATTATACTTTTGTTATGATTCATATCGCTAGTATGCTGATAGTCTAGATAGTAACAGAGTGATTATATTGTTGTGGCTTCTTTATTCCAAGTAATATCAAGCCCCAATAAAAAGTTTGGTTTTTCTTTTCTGAGACAGGGTCTGGCTCTATCACCCAGGCTGGAGGGCAGGGGAGTGATCACAGCTCACTGCACCCTCAAGCACCCGGGCTTGGGTAATTTTCCTGCCTCAACCCCTCAAGTATCTGAGACCACAGGTGCATGCCACCTCAGTCAGCTAATTTTTATTTTATTTTTACTTTTTGTAGAGATGGAGCTTCACATGGTTGCCTAGGCTGCTGTAGAACTTCTGGCCTCAAATGATCCTCCTGCCTCAGCCTCCCAAAGTGCTGGGATTACAGCTGTGAGCCACTGCGCTTGGCCAATAAAAGTTTTGAAGATGTGAATAGGAAATTCTAACACCGGGAGCTTCCTATTCACCTCCTTGGTTCAAGTTATGGAAGTCTTGACTTATCTTTGTCCTTGTCACCAACAAGCCCTGCAGCCACAGCCTCTGCTTAGGGGGAAAGTGTTCCCATCCTCTTCACCAGTGAAGCTGCTGAGATCCCAGGGCGCTGGTTCCTTCCCATGGAAAGATGAACTGTGATTCCTCGTTTCCCCAAAAAACTTACTATTTTGCTGAGAAAACAAATATACATATTTGAGAAATTTAACAGTGCAAGCAGATAGAATATCAGACATCAAAATCTGTATGAAACTTCTCCACCTCGGAGAATGACTGAGTTTTGGCTTCACTCACACTAAGTAATGAAAAAAGGGAACAAGCAGTGTAGGTTTCACTCAGGGTGAAAGCCCTGGAACCCTAGAAGATTGTGGGGATAGGTAATGGGTGGATTCAACGTGCCTTTCTCTTAGGACTGTCTGAGATCTTACAGCTGAGATTAGCATAAGCATCTTTGAACAACAAATTTTGGTTGTTAGAGAAAATATGTCATTATTCAGAGGGTACTGTCAGGCACCTCTTTGCTGAAGAGGCCACACAACACCGAAGGGGGATGCCTCTTGCTAAATAATGTTGCAGCCACATGTGGCAAAGAGTTCAGAGACCTGAGGGAGGTCAAGTGCAGACTGAACTATAAATTTCAGCCTTCACTCTCTTAAGAATAAGTTAGCCTGGGCCGGGCGCAGTGGCTCACTCCTGTAATCCCAGCATTTAGGGAGGCCAAGGTGAATGAATCACCTGAGGTCAGGAGTTCGAGACCAGCCTGGCCAACATGGTGAAACCCTGTCTCTACTAAAATACAAAAATTAGCCGGGCATGGTGGCGCATTCCTGTAATCCCAGCTACTTGGGAGGCTGAGGCAGGAGAATCACTTGAACCTGGGAGGTGGAGTTTGCAATGAGTCAACATCCCACCACTGCACTCCAGCATGTGCCATGGAATGAGACTCCGTCTCAAAAAAAAAAAAAAAGTTAGCCTTGGCCAGTGGTGTGACCTTTTCCATCCTGCAGAATGATGAACAGGATGTGTCAAACACCACAGTATGAGGCTGAAGTTAAAGAAACAAGCTCTACTTAAGGGTACCAAGAATAGCGTCATCTTCATCTGGGCTGTAACCAAAGCCAGATAGCATGCTTAGCATAGTCTTTTAATCTGGAACTATCTTTTTGCTAGCTGGACTTTATCCATCCCAGCCCTTCATTTAATGGCCGGGCTTCCATCTCAGCTTCTGCCTCAGGGAGATTAAAAATGGTAATTTAGGGGGCTGGGCGCGCGCCCAGAGAGTCAGTGGTGACTCTCGCCTGTAATCCCAGCACTTTGGGAGGCCTAGACGGGTGGATTGCTTGAGCCCAGGGGTTTGAAACCAGCCTGAGCAATATGGGGAGACTCTATCTCTACCAAAAAAAGAAATAGCTGGGCACGGTGGCACACACCTGTAGTCCCAGTTACTCAGGAGGCTGAGGTGGGAGGATCACTTGAGCCTGGTCCAGCCTACAGTGAGTTGTGTCCATGCCACTGCACTCCTGCCTAAAGTGACAGACTAAGACTCTGTCTCAAAAACAAAACCACTTGCATGGTGGCTCATGCCTATAATCCCAGCACTTTGGGAGGCCAAGGTGGGCAGATCACTTGAGTTCACGAGTTTGAGACCAGCCTGGGCAATATAAGGAAACCCTATCTCCAAAAAAAATGCAAAAATGATTCGGGTGTGGTGACCCGCACCTGTAGTCCCAGCAACTCAGGAGGCTAAGGTGGGAGGATCGCTTCAGCCTGGGAGGTGGAGGCTGCAGTGAGCCAAGATTGCACCACTGCACTCCAGCCTGGATGACAGTGAGACCCTGTCTCAGAATGTCAGTCTTAAGAATCCTTTGAATGGATCAGAAAGGGAGAGGCCTTCTCCAAAATTGGATACTGGTGTAACAGGGTGTCAGTGTGTGGAATTCACAAAGAAAATGCCGGGGAATCGGCCCCACAACACTTAGTCCACTTTAAAAAGGGTCATGAGAGACAGTGAGAGCATTTTGGAGGATTTTTTTGGACAAAGCAGTGCTGAGAACTCCAGCCACCCTCCCACCCTCTGACCCTATCACTGCTTTACTCCTAAGCCCAGGGTTAGGGGAGGGGACAGAAACTTCTGTGAGCAAACAGGCTGAAGCTACAGGAGGGAGAGAGAAGTGCTGACCACAGCCCTCCCCTCTGACCACACGTTCTCCATTATAGCCATCCCCTCCCACCCAAGCAAAGAAAAGACTGAATGCCAAAGCAAGTTAATTCAATACATTAATTCAAATGTGCAGTCCTCAGCACCACAACTGCAGCTCAGGAGCATGGCTTCCCAAGGCACCTTCCAAGTCACAGCAGAGATTCTGCAAGATCCTGACTCAGGTACACATGAAAGCCAGGAACAGAGGCTCATGCCTCTAACCCTAGCACTTTGGAAGGCTGAGGTGGGCAGATGACTCCAACCCAGGAGTGTGAGACCAGCCTGGGCATTATGGCGAAACCCCATCTCTACCAAAAGTACAAAAATTAGTCAGGTGTGGTGGTGCATGCCTGTCGTCCTAACTACTCAGGAGGCTGAGGTAAGAGGATGGCTTGAGCCCGGGAGGCAGAGGTTGCAGTGAGCTGAGATCACACCACTGCACTCCAGCCTGGGGCACACAGCAAGACTCTGTCTCAAAAAAAAAAAAAAAAAAAAAAAAAAAACCTGGAGTCTGATGTGGTTGAAAAGGCCATACTCTTTCCTTCACTCTTTCCTTTTCCATCCTGCAGAGTGAAAAGAGTTCGAGCGAGGCATGATCCTGCCTGCTAAACATAGAGACAGTGGCTCCAGCTGCACAGATGCTAGGCTGCAGCCCAGGACAGCATGCCTGTGCCTCCCCATCCTAAGTCACTTTTTTTTTTTTTTTAAATGGAGTCTCGCTCTGTGTCCAGGCTGGAGTGCAGTGGCACGATCTCGGCTCACTGCAACCTCCAACTCCTGGGTTCAAGCGATTCTCCTGCCTCAGCCTCCCGAGTAGCTGGGATCACAGGCACATGCCACCATGCCCAGCTAATTTTTTGTACTTTTAGTAGAGACGGGTTTTCACCATGTTGGCCAGGATGGTCTCGATCTCCTGACCTCGTGATCCACCCGCCTTGACCTCCCAAAGTGCTGGGATGACAGGCGTGAGCGCCCAGCCCCCTAAATTACCATTTTTAATCTCCCTGAGGCAGAAGCTGAGATGGAAGCCTGGCCATTAAATGAAGGGCTGGGATGGATAAAGTCCAGCTAGCAAAAAGATAGTTCCAGATTAAAAGACTATGCTAAGCATGCTATCTGGCTTTGGTTACAGCCCAGATGAAGATGACGCTATTCTTGGTACCCTTAAGTAGAGCTTGTTTCTTTAACTTCAGCCCCATACTGTGGTGTTTGACACATCCTGTTCATCATTCTTTTAGGTGGGTCTAGTTCTGGTAAAGATACAATTCTGTATGACTCAATCTTTGGCTTCCTGCTCCACTTTATTTTTCTCTTTTTTGGTTGACCCAGGTCACAACATATCCATAAATATAAAAGGGAAAATGGAAGAACCAAAGAGAGCTCTCTTCAAAGCAGGCCCAAGTTGGTCTTATTTTTTTTCACCACACATTTGTGATATCTAAGGGTGCAGGCAGATGGTTTCTACTGATGCTTCTTTTTCTCATACTCTTCATTTCTTCAGTATCCAGAGCAATTGATTTTAAAATTATTCTGAAGTGCGTCAGGGTTCTGGGGGTGGGAAGATAACCCAGGCAGGTGACATCTTCTGATCTTTATTGAGTCATGTGTTCAGGTCTTAGGCAATTACTGTTTCAAAAATGATTCCACCTTTTTTTAGAAAAAAATAATGTTGGCTGGGCATGGTGGCTCACAGCTATAACCCCAGCACTTTGGGAAATGGAGGCAAGAGAATCACCTGAGCCCAGGAGTTGGAGACCAGCTTGGGCAACATAGTGAGACCGCTCCACTAAAAAAAAAAAAAAAAAAAAAAGTCACATGTGGTAGTGTGCGCCTGTAGTCCCAGCTACTCAGGAGACTGAGGCAGGAGCGTCACTTGAGCCTGGGAGGTGAAACCATGATCACACCAGTGCACTCCAGCCTGGGTCTGGGGTGAATACTGAGATGGAGGAAGGGAGGGAAGGGAGGAGGGAGGGAGGAAGGAAGGAAGTGAAGGAAGGAGAGGGAAGAAGAAGGAGGGGAGGAGGGAAGGGAGGGGGAGGGAGGAGGGAGGGAGGAGGGAGAGATGGGGGGAAGGGAAAAGGAAGAGAGGAAAGAAGGAAGGAGGAAAAGAAAGAAAAGAAGAAAGAAGGAAAAGAAAAGAGTTTTTTAAAAAAAGAAAACCATAATGTTTGGAAACCATTTTCCTAGGCAGTGGCAATAGGGGTTTATTCACAGCTAGTTGTGTGATTGTGCTTTAGAAAAAAAAAAAGATGTAACAGAGAGCACTGGGCAGAGGAAGAGGATGATAGCCGCACTCCTGGAACAGAGCCATTTCCCAGCATCGGGAGTGTGGGCTCACACCAGAGGGAGAAAACGGATAGGAACCTGGATCCACTCAGCATCTTCTGGGGTGGCAGCAAAATCCTACGCTGGCTTTCAAGGTAAGGCTTAGGGAGAGCGAATGTTCCTAAAATTGAGTTATCTGAGGGATTAAAAAAATGAACAGCTGCCCTCAACACTGCAACTCAGAGGAAAAAGAGAAACTCATGCAAAGAGAGAGGGTCACCACTTCCAGATCTACGTCTGACGGTTTGATGTCTTCACAGAAGGTGGAGCCAGAAGGCCCTCAGAGGTCACCTGGTCCAATCTCCTCCTTTGCAGATTTAATGCAAGGTTAAAACTGAGGTTGGTTTCATTGTCCACACAGAGGTGACCTACATTGGTGATATGCAGTAGCGTCCAGCCCAGCCCAAGTGGAGCCCTTTCAGAATGGATTTTCTACTCTAAAAAAAGAATTATTTTGAGGACCTTCAGAGATAATACATCAGGAGCAGGATCTAACTGGGGAATCTTTTCCCATGCTTTTTGCCCTACATATGGATTTCCTGGCACCATCTATCCAAAGCATTCCACACCGAAGATATGTGGGGCGTGATGGCTGAAAATATCTATGCATGAATTACATGTTGCTATTTTTAGTCTGAATCTGCCTTAACGATTTCCCCTTCCCTTCTTTATTGGAGAACATGGGCAAATTCTGTTAAGCAATAATTTCCTGTTGATTAAGAATTAGGTTTAGTCCATTGTTCTCTCGCCCGTGTTTCCATTGACTCCTGTTGCTCATATTCAGGTCTTTAAAGGCTGCTGTCAGAGAGGATCAAGTCTCTAACGATACTGTGTGCTGTTTTAGTTTATTCAATGTCATGCATGCCCTATTTAGCAGTTATGTCTCAAGTACTACGTAATAAGCACTGATCTAGTCTGGATGTTTGTCCCACTCAGTTCTCATGTTGCAATGTCATCCCAGTGTTGGAGGTGGAGCCTGGTGGGAGGTGTTTGGGTCATGGCGGCAGATTCCTTGTGGCTTGGTGCCATCCTCGCAATACTGAGTTCTTTCATGTGAAATCTGCTTGTTTGAAAATACACGAACCAGGCACAGCGGCTCATGCCTGTAATCCCAACACTTTGGGAGACCAAGGCAGGTGGTTCACTTGAGCTCAGGAGTTTGAGACCAGCCTGGGCAACATAGCAAGACCTCATCTCTACTAAAAATTTGAAAAAATCGGCCGGACGCGGTGGTTCATGCTTGTAATCCCAGCACTTTGGGAGGCTAAGGCGGGAGGATCACGAGGTCAGGAGTTCCAGACCAGCCTGGCCATCACAGTGAACCCTCATCTCCACTAAAAATACAAAAATTAGCTGGGTGTGGAGGTGGGCGCCTGTAATCCCAGCTACTTGGGAGGCTGAGGCAGGAAAATTGCTTGAACCTGGGAGGCGGAGGTTGCAGTGAGTTGAGATCGCACCGCTGCACTCCAGCCTGGGCAACAGAGCTAGACTCCATCTCCAAAAAAAAAAAAGTAAAAATAATTAGCTGGGCATAGTGGCATGTGCCCATAGTCCCAGTTACTGAGGAGGCTGAGGCAGGAGGATTGCTTCAACCTGGAAGATCAAGACTGCAGTGAGCCCATGATTGCACCACTGCACTCCAGCCCAGGTGACAGAGCAAGACTCTGTCTCAATCAATCAATAAGTGTGGCACATGCCCCTCTTGCTTCCACTCTCGCTATGTGATGTGACTGCTCCCACGTCACCTTCCACTGAGAATAAAAGCTCCCTGAGGCTTCCTCAGAAGCCAAGCGGATGCCAGTGCCATGCCTATACAGCCTGCAGAACCATGAGCCAATTAAGCCTCTTTTCTGTATAAATCACTCAGTCTTAGGTATGTCCTTATAGCAACACGAGAACAGCTGAACACAAGCACAAAACAAAGTCCTGGAGATAGAGAGAGAAGTGCAACAGGGTTCTGTCCTCACAGCTCACTCGTGCAAGGAGTCCCAGCAATAAATGTGGTGGATAATTTTCAAGTTTGGTTTGGGATTATCTTACCTTGTTCGAACCACAAAAGGTGAAACAATTTCAGATTGTAAGTTGTTATGGTCATGCCGATGGTCAGGGTGCAGATAGAAAAGTTCAAGCCATTCCAAGGATGTGCTGGTCAGCGTAAGATATACAGAGATGCACTGAGGCCTGGCATGGATAAATAAAGATTGTATGCCTATGGAAAAATGTATGGGACCATAAAAGACAAGCCATCTTTCCCCATCTGCTGTAACAGCCCTAGGGAAAAAAGCCCAGTGGGATCCTGTACTGGTCCACTTTCACACTGCTGATAAAGACATCCCCAAGACTGGGTAATTTATACAGAAAAAGGGGTTTAACGGACTCACAGTTCCATGTGGCCAGGGAGGCCTCACAATCATGGCGGAAGGCAAAAGCCACATCTTACATGGCGGCAGATAAGAGAGAATCAGAATCAAGCGAAAGGGGAAACCCCTTACAAAATCATCAGATCTGGCCCAGCATGGTGGCTCACGCCTGTAATCCCAGCACTTTCAGATGTTGAGGCAGGTGGATCACCTGAGGTCAGGAGTTCGAAACCAGCCTGGGCAACATGGCGAAACCCATCTCTACCAAAAATACAAAAACTTAGCGGGGCGTGCTGGGAGGCACCTGTAATCCCAGCTATTGAGCGACTGAGGCAGGAGAATTGCTTAAACCTGGGAGGCAGAGGTTGCAGTGAGCCAAGATCATGCCACTGCAGTCCAGCCTGCATGACAGAGCGAGACTCTGTCTCAAAAAAAAAAAAAAAAATTCTTCACATTTCTTGAGACTTATTCACCATGAGAATAGTATGGAGGAAACTGCCCCCATGATTTCATTATCTTCCACCTGAGGAATTATGGGAGCTACAATTCAAGATGAAATTTAGGTGGGGACACAGCCAAGCCATTTCAGATCCTCTGAAGGACTTGGGCAGGGAAAGGAGGTCTATGAGAGAGCTGAGCGCCAACTCAGCTGCTGCAGCTCACACCTTATTCAGATACCTTGAAATTGACCTTAACCCTTCTGGGCCTTTTCATAAGAACAAAAGAGTTACTGAGAGTGCAGCCACCAGGCCAGCCAAGTCCCGGCTTAAGAAAGTTATCAGCACTATTGCACCCTTCTCCCTCCAAATCTTTCCTACGGAGAAATGCCTGGCCTTTGAGAATCTTCTACGGTGGGACCAGGGGTATGAAGTTAGTATTGACGAACGTTCTAATCTGCAGTTTTTCTCTTTTCTTTTTGTTCATGTACTCCATCAATAGATGTTTTCGTTTTTTCTTTTTTTCTTTTTTATTTTTTCTTTAAGCCTGGGATTAAAGAGTGCTTCGTTTGATTCAGCCACTCGGCTGTATGAGGGAGAACTGAAACTGAGTGGAAATTATTCATGTGAGCCCCCAGGAGCCACCCGAATGTGTGGCAACTCAGGAATGCCATAATGGAGGTGTACAGAAAGTGCTCCGAGACAGCTCACCCTGCCCTGGTTATTTAAAAAGAAAGTGAGGTGTGATTTGAGTTATCAGTACGACAGGTAATTGAGAAAATGTTGATGAAATAAGCCTTCTCTCCTCATCTCTAATTACCCACAGCCCAAAGGAATTATTCTTTTCACAGCCAGACACAAAGAGCACTCTCTTCCTTGTAAAAGAGAGAGGGCCTGGGCACAGTGGCTCACACCTGTAATCCCAGCACTATGAGAGACCTAAAGCAGGAGAATCACTTGAGCCCAGGAGTTCAAGACCAGCTCTGGGCAACATAGTGAGACCCCCATCTCTACAAAAAAATTTTTTTAATTAACTGGACATGGTGGCGTGCCTCTGTGGTCTGAGTTACTGGGATGCTGAGGTGGGAGGATGGCTTGAGCCCAGGAGGTTGGGGCGGCAGTGAGCCATGATTGCACCACTGTATTCCAGCCTGGGCAACAGAGTGAGAGGCTATCTCAAAAAAGAAAAAAGAGAGAGATTGAGGATTTGAAAATAAGGCTTAGGAATACAGAGCTCACAAATGCTGGGGGTGAGACTCAGATCTCTCTCTCTCTCTAGTAATCAGTAGAGGGAAAAGCATTCCATGGGTGTATAGATGTGATTGATGGAGCAGAACCAAAACTTATGTAAATTTCCTACTTACTGTAATGACTACAGGTAGAGATCTAATTTAGACCTAGACCTTTTTAATTCTTGGAAGAATCATTTAAGTTGCAAAAATGTAAGGTATTTAGCATCTACTGTCCTAAGAGAAAGGTCTACTATGATCTATTATCTTTGGTTTGGCAAAATTGTCTTCCCAGGGAATAGTGTAATCTACTTAAGGTTCCGGCCCATTGAAAGAATAGAGACCTACACCCCAGTCTTTCTCTGCAGTATTTAAAGTTAGGGAAACAGGCTGGGTGCAGTGGCTCATGCATGTAATCCCAGCACACTAGGGGGCTTAGACAGAAGGATGGCTTCAGTTCAGGAGTTTGAGACCAGCCTGGGGAAAATGGTATACCTTTTTTTTAATTTAGCTGGGCATGGTGGCATGTACCTGTAGTCCTAGCTACTCAGGAGGCTGAAGCAGGAGGATCACTTAAGCTCAGGAGTTCAAGGCTGCAGTGAACTTTGATGGCACCACTGCACTCCAGCCTGAGTAACAGAGCAAGACCTTGTCTCAAAATAAATAAATAAAAATAAAATGAGTGAAACCTATGAATGGGGCTTGTTAGCTATGAAAAAAAAAAAAAAACCCCACAAAACAAAGCAACCACATAGCAATAAAGGGCTACAAATCCATAAAGCAAAGTGACCATAGCATTGAGAGAAATGAGACAGGTGAGGAGGCCACTGCTGTGAGTCAGAAGGGGAGACATAGGCAGGAGTCGTCCTGTCCATGTAGTGGCAGAACCTCATCCTGGGGCAGGAGCTGTCTGCCTGCGAGAATCCTAAGTGCAGCCACTGCCAGTCAACAACAGTGGTGAAGAACAGAAGTCCCCATGGCAGCTGCAATGCTAGGTCCCTGCCCTGGGAGCAGAGAGGCCTGTTCTGAAGTAACCAACTCCTGGGAGACACTGAAATATTTTCCAGCCCCCTCATCCAAAACACCTGCTAAACTCAAGTCTGAGGGGAGTTTTAGTTTGACTCTTAGAGTCCTAGTAGCTGCTGTCCTATCCCCTAAATATGTCAAAAGTTGGGGTGATGACTGAGCCCAGTGGCTCCCTCGCCCAGCGGCTCCCTCGCCCAGTGACTCCCTCGCCCAGTACTTCAGGAGAAGTTGAAGTGAGCCCAGGAGTGGGAGGATTGCTTGAGCCAGGAGTTCAAGACAAGCCTGGGCAACAGCTTTTATCGCACTGCTGCACCCCAGCCTGGGTAGGTAGGCTGGGAGCAGGAAATTCCAGGCCAAAGACTCCTGGCTGCAGTGGGCACCGTGGGACTGAGAGAGAGGAGAAGGTTAAACCGCACCAGCTTTTTTTTTTGAGACAGAGTTTCGCTTTTGTTGCCGTGGCTGGAGTGCAATGGCACGATCTCGGCTCACTGCAACCTCCACCTCCCAGTTTCAAGAGATTCTACTGCCTCAGCCTCCCAAGTAGCTGGGATTACAGGCATGCGCCATTATGCCTGGCTGATTTTTGTATTTTTAGTAGAGATGGGATTTATCCATGTTGGTCAGGCTGATCTTGAACTCCTGACCTCAGGTGATCCACCCGCCTCGGCCTTCCAAAGTGCTGGGATTATAGGCGTGAGCCACCGCGCCCAGGCAGAACTACTCCAGCTTTTTATGTCATGTTGGGGTGGGCACCGATCATGGAGCCACTATCGGTGGGGGGTACATTAATTTGTAAAGCTGAGTTAAAAGTCTTCTGGGACTCTAGAGACCTGGGGTGTGGAGGTGGCAGACTCTCTGTAACAGAGTCCAGAATGCCAGGACTGGGAAGGCGCAGATGCGGACTCAGGACCATCCCTTCTTGTGTAAACATAAGGCCTGGAGTGCCACAAGCAAAGAGAGGCATCGTTCACAACATTCTTGTTTTGTTTTGTTTTGAGACGGAGTTTTACTCTGTCACCCAGGCTGGAGTGGTGCAATGGCGCGATCTCGGCTTACTGCAACTTCCGCCTCCCGGGTTCAAGCGATTATCCTGCCTCACCCTCCCGAGCAGCTGGGATTACAGGCCCCTGACACCACGCCCAGCTAATTTTTGTATTTTTAGTAGAGATGGGGTTTCACCATGTTGGCCAGGCTGGTATTGAACTCGTGACCTCAGGTGATCCATCCTCCTCGGCCTTCCAAAATGTTGGGATTACGGGTGTACGCCACTACACCCTGTCTACAACTCTTTTTTAAATTTGTTTTTTATTGGCCAGGTGAGGTGGTTCACACCTGTAATCCCAGCACTTTGGGAGGCCAAGGCAGGAGGATCACCTGAGGTCAGGAGTTTTAAACTAGCCTGGCCAACATGGTGAAACCTGTCTCTACTAAAAATATAAAAAAACTTAGCTGGGCATGGTAGCACGTGCCTGTAATCCCAGCTACTCAGGAGGCTGAGGCAGGAGAAGCGCTTGAACCCAGGAGGTGAGGATTGCATAAGCCAAGATTGTGCCATTGCACTCCAACCTGGGCGACAGAGCGAGACTCCATCTCTTTTGAGATACAAGGTCTCGCTCTGCCGCCCAGGCTGGAGTACAAAGGCAAAATTACAACTGACTGCAGCCTCAAACTCCTGGGCTCAAGCCATCTTCCCGCCTCAGCCTCCCAAGCAGCTGGTATGACATGTGCACGCCACCACAGCTGGCTAATTTTTAAAAATATTTTTGGAAAGACGGGTTCTCACTATGTTGCCCAAGCTGGTCTCAAACTCCTGATCTCAAGTGATCCTCTTGCCTCAGCCTCCCAAAGCACTGGGATTACAGGTGTGGGCCATTGCACCTGGCCCTACGCTTCTCAAGTCTTGATTCTAATCTGGAAACAGAAAGATGACCTTCACAGACTGATGCCACCGGGCAAGAGGTAGGTAGTCTGCTGCCTCCTGGACACGTTCTTCCTGCCCAGGATTCTGCTGATAATGCTGAATCTTCACATGCCCATCCAAAGGCTCATAGGTGACCTGGGGCAACCTGTGACCAGGCACAAACACTTACAGAACCGCTCGCCTGGAAGAAGTGAGACTTGAGCCTGAGACCAACTGCATCGGCCTGGTGGTGTCCAGGAGTCGCTGGTACAGGAGTTCAGGACCACACACTCCCTAAAGACCTAGTTAAGCTTCTCAGCCCTGGTGTGTCTGAAACCAAGGCTGAGAATCTAGAACAGCAAGGGAAAATTCTAGGCTAGAAGGTCAGGAGAAAGGAACCATTGTCAGGTTGTGAAATACAGGATCAAAGCCAAACCCTAGAAGTCACACAAGAATAAACTGAAGAGCAAGCAGTGCAGAGCCAGGAATGAAATGGCCCTGACTTAATGGTCCAAATTCAAGGTGGTGAGTCAGAGCTAGAGCCCGCTTAGCAAGCATGAATGCCCAGGCAGAATGTAAAACAGCACGACAGGCTGACCTGCTGGTGGTAATTCCGAGCCAGCATTTTTTATCTACACTCATCAGCTCGGTATTCTCTCCTTTACTCATCCAAAAAGTAAGAAAGTTTTGGCCAGGCGTGGTGGCTCATGCCTGTAATCCCAGCACTTTGGGAGGCTGAGGCAGGTGGCTCACTGGAGGTCAGGAGTTCAAGGCCAGCCTGGCCAACATGGCAAAATCCCATCTCTACTAAAAATACAAAAATTCGCCAGGCTTGGTGGCAGGCACCTGTAATCCCAGCTACTCAGGAGGCTGAGGCAGGGGAATTGGTTGAACCCGGGAGGCGGAGGTTTCAGTGAGCCGAGATCACACCACTGTACTCCAGCCTGGGCGACAGAGCAAGACTCTGTCAAACAAAAAAACCAAAACAAAAGTTGCAGAAATTGGAAAGGGAACTCAAATTTTAGCTTGCTTGAAACCCTGAACATCTAGCTTCCTATGAAACCCAAGCATGCTCAATCTCTTTCTCTTCCATTAGCCAAAAGGACTTGTAAGTATCATGCTCTTTCTCTTTGAAGAACTGGAGAAATCAGAGGCTCTGAACCTCATGGAAGAACTCACAGGCAAACCAGGCAAAAGATGGTGTTTCAACTGCAGTCAGCCTGGCCTTCACTTTATCTTACACTGCCTTTGCCCTCTGGAGAGGTTTGGTTCCTGAAAAATCTCCGAAAGGTAAAGCCATACACACATCATTTATTTTAACATTACCTAAATGGAGAGAAAGAAAGAGGAAGTGCAGAAGGCTAGCCGGGCCACCCTATGCTGATTTGAATGAGGAGTAAGCATGGAAGCAAGAAAGCATCTGATGAAAAATGGGGATGCAAAACATTTGATCCAAAAATCGCCTGCTAAACTCAAGTCTGAGGGGAGTTTTAGTTTGACTCTTAGAGTCCTAGTAGCTGCTGTCCTATCCCCTAAATATGTCAAAAGTTGGGGTGATGACTGAGCCCAGTGGCTCCCTCGCCCAGTACTTCGGGAGGGGTTGAAGTGAGCCCAGGAGCGGGAGGATTGCTTGAGCCCAGGAGTTCAAGACAAGCCTGGGCAACATAGTGAGACCCCGTCTCCAAAAAACTAAAAACAAAAATTAGCCAGGTGTGGTGGTGTGCACCTGTGGTCCCAGCTACTTGGGAGGCTGAGGTGGGAGGATTGCTTCAGCCCGGGAGGCTGAGGCTGCAGTGAGCTATGATCGCGTCCCTGTACTCCAGCCTGGGCAACATAGTGAGACATTGCCTCAAAATGAATTAAAAACAATACAAATTAAAATTTAAAAAACCAAAGTTGGGGTGATGATATGCACTCCAACATTGAAAGAATAAATAAAAGAATGAAGGTACCAACCAATTAACAAAATTTGGAAAGTTGTGTAACATCATCAAAAGGATTATCTTAAGGTACAAGCTAAAAAGTGGTCTCCTGTCATATCATTTCAGGAAGTCAGAGACTACACACACACTGAGGAGGAGCAGCTGGAGAATGGCTGTCTAAAATGCCCATGCTCCCTGAGCTACTGGCTTACTGAAACTTCCATTACAAACCCTAAATGTCTCAGGGGTAGTTTTCCAACACCACCATCTTCATGGGCAGACCCATGGCCGGGATGCTGGAGGGGCGGATATGGTGACACATTGTAGACAGTGGAGGACGGGAGGATAGTGGCCTTTAAGTTTTGCATTTCTTAACATTTAAAGAGCAGTTCATTTCTGCACACTCTATGAATACTTTCTCAAGAGCGGGAGTGGTTTCCCATAGTTTTGCTAAGGAGTTGCACATAGTCAAACACACTATCTTTCATTTTACTTGTTTTTGAAAAATACAGTAGTCTAAGAGTTTTCTCCTGAAATATATGTGAAAATCCTGGAGTCGCGCTTCATCTTTAAAAGACAAACTTTAAACTTCCCCGAGTTTGCTTGTTCCAAACAATAAATAATTCTGGAAAAACTAAGTGCAAGTTGAAACATGAAGCACAATTGTAGATGTTAAACAATCCAATATACTCATTGAGAAAAATAGGAAAAGATATACTTAGTTGTGTAAGAACTCACTTACAATTTCATCATGAATATTGGATGCAATTTTAATTTTAAAATGGCAGTGTTTCTGCACAACCGCATCCATAATCCATCTGGTTAAAAAAACAAAAATCTTTTCTAAGCTGTTCATTAATTATCATAGCCATAAAACAATTCTTTTTACTGAGGAAGGATTACATTTTTTAATTAATGCTTTTTCTTTCTTTTTTAGAGACAGAGTCTCACTCTGTCACCCAGGCTGGAGTATAGTGATATGATCATAGCTCACTGCAGCCTCTAACTCCTGGGCTCAAGTAATCCTCCTGCCTCAGCCTTCCCAGTAGCTGAGACTACAGGCAAGTGCCACCAAGCCCGGCTAATTTTTTTTTTTTTTTTTTTTTTTTTGAGAGAGAGAGTCTCGCTTTGTTGCCCAGGCTGGAGTGCAGTGGCGTGATCTTGGCTCACTGCAACCTTAACCTCCCAAGTTCAAGCGACTCTCCTGCCTCAAACTCCTGAGTAGCTAAAATTAGAGGCATGAGCCACCATGCCAGGCTAATTTTTTTGTATTTTTAGTAGAGATGGGGTTTTATCATGTTGGCCAGTCTGGTTTGGAACTCCTGACCTCAACTGATCCACTTGCCTGGGATTCCCAAAGTGTTGGGGTTACAGGTGTGAGCCAAAGCGCCAGGTCCTGACTAATTTTTTTTAATTTTATTTTTGTAGAGACAAGGTCTTACTATGCTGCCCAGGCTGGTCTCAAACCCTGGGCTCAAGCGACCCTCCCACTTCAGCCTCCCAAAGCACTGGAATGATAGGCATGAACCACCATGCCCAGCCTCTATTAACTTTTAAATGGTTGGTTAAAAGATCAGAACTTTTGTTTGATTGATGTTATATGTTATAGGTTGGCAAGGTTATTTTCAATGCCATCTTTTGGTTCAGACCTTCCAAAGTTCTTCCAAAGCCCCAATTTTTCTTGAACTTTCATCCCATCCTGGACCACCATGCTGAAACTCAGACCTCAATCTTAGATCCCAGGTTTTCTGGCTGGAGTTGCCCTTCCTGCCTCTCTTGCTACTCCCGAAACCCCAAAGCAAACCAGTCTCTTAGGGTCAGCTCACTTCCCATCCTTTCTGGTCCCCTCTTCCTCACCTCCTCACTAGCCCACTCCGCATGGTGTGATATAATTTGTATCAACTGTACGTCCTGCCACCAGAACAAGGTTATCCTCCCAGTGGGCAAACCATGGTGTATTCTTTCTTTAATTGCCCATAGGTGCCCAGCTATGACGTCTAGCACTTCATTTGGTGATTTGAAGACCTGGGTTAAAATACCAGCTCTGCCATTTTATTCAAGATTCCCCTGAATTCACATTTATTGGACACTATGATATGTCGAAACTGTGCTCTGATGAGGGAATGAAAAGCTGAATCAGGTGTGGCTACTGCTTTCAAGGTGCTGCAGACTTTGTTGTGTTCCCCCAAGTTCATATATTGAAGCTATAACCTCCAGTGTGGCTGCATTGGCAGATAGGGCCTCTAAAGGGGTAGTGGAGGTTACATGTGTCATCAGGGTGGGGTCCTGAACCAATAGGATTAGTGTTCTTATAAGAAGAGATACCAGAAAGAAAACAAAAAGAAAAAGAAAAGACAGTCCAGGTGCAGTGGCTCTTATCTATAATCCCAGCACTTTGAGAAACTGAGGCAGGAGGATTGCTCAAACCCAGGAGTTTGGGACCAGCCTGGACAATATAGTAAGACCCCATCTCTACAAAAACTTTTTAAGAAAGAAAGAAAACAGCTGGGTGCAAGTGGCTCATGCCTGTAATCCCAGCACTTTGGGAGGCTAAGGCGGGCAGATCACGAGGTCAGGAGATCGAGACCATCCTGGCTAAAATGGTGAAACCCCTCTCTACTAAAAATACAAAAACAAAATTAGCTGGGTGTGGTGGTGCGTGCCTGTAGTCCCAGCTACTCAGGAGGCTGAGGTGAGAGAACAGTGTAAACTTGGGAGGCGGAACTTGCAGTGAGCTGAGATGGTGCCACTGCACTCCAGCCTCGGTGACAGAGTGAGACTCTGTCAACAACAACAAAAAAAAGAAAGCAAGAAAGAGAGAGAGAAAGAAAGAAAACAAAAGACACCAAAGCTAATTATTTCTCTCCAAGAACACATACAAAGGAAAGGTCTTGCGAGGTCATAGCAAGAAGGTGGCAGTCTGCAAGTCAGGAAGGGAGCCCTCACCAGAAACTGAATCCCTGCCTCCAGAATGTGAGACACAAATGTCTATTGTTGATGCTTCCTATGTGTGGTACCTCCTCATGGCAGTCCAAGCTGACTAAGACACATGAAGATCAGAGCTTAGAAGTAGGAACAGGCGAGTTGGGCGGGGCAGGCTGTTTTGTTTGCAGGACATGTCTCAGCTCACATCGGGTTGGTAGGTCTTCCTTTGCAGCTGTTGTGACCATGAAGCAAGCAGGCCCTCAGGAGTCTGGCCTCACTGCCAGGCCTCACAGAGGCAGTTGAGGGACAGGATGGCCGCTCTGTGTCCAGAACATGGGTAGCAACTAGTGAACAAGTCGATGGGAGACTGGGGTGACAAGTGACCGGGAAGTCTGAAACTGCTGAAGCCTGTGTGGGTCTACTGAAGGGATCTGCTGCTCTGTGGTCCCTGAGACCTTGGCCTGAGGGTTCACCAGCCCCACCATCAATCAGATCTCAGGGTGTTTCTAGGATTCAAGGCCCTCAGGGAGCCCCTGAAAGCAAGGCTCGCTTTCCTAAGTGCTTCAAAGCTCAAGGAGCCAACGGCAGACCTGACCCATCCAGCAATGCTCTCAGCATGGTCCCGCTTAGCCTGCTCCCTCCTCAGCCAGTTTGCCCCAGAAACTAAAAATAAAATTGACAACAGAGGAGCATTAAACAGCAAAATCTAGCTGAGGGAGGAGCTGAGGCTTTGAACAAGGACAACTGGCACACACTGTGGCCACCTCTGGTTGTCCCGTCCTCCCTGGGCATTGGGAATTTATGGATGGATATTCACTGGATCACCTGCTCTGCCAAGCGATAACTCAGCTTTCCTCTAAGCCTCTGTGGTTTTATATTTTTTTGTTTGTTTACTATTTCTTCCTCCTCTGCTACATGAGAACCATCTCCCTGTATCTCCAGTTCAAATTCCCCAAAGTGAGAATCTAATTTGGTCTTCAGACCCTCTTTGAAGGGCTGCTTTCATACAGGGCCATTGGATGGTCCTGCCAGCCTGTGAGCTGTCTGTCCTGGCTCCCTGATAGTGACCTGTGGGCAGGACCCTTCTCCTGCAAGGGGTTGGTGAGAACCCAGGGACACTGAGGCAAGCCTGCCCTGCCTGTATTGGGCAGAATGTACTCAGCTGCTTGCAACAGAATAGCCACATACAACGCGTCTCTATTTTCCATAGAAGCTGCAAGCTCATTTTCCATAGCAAGAAGCCTGCAGGTGGTTGGTCCTAGAACTCAGTGGCTCTGTGACCCCACAGAGGACATTTTTCCATCTGCCAAGTGGCTGAACGGTAGTTGCAGCAGTTCAATGAATACATCAAATCCAAAGATTTCCTTGACGCTCCCCTACCCCCACCCTCAGGAGATGTATTGATGTCTCTTTGACAAAAGAGAACCATAGTCCCACCTCTAGCTGCAAGAGAAGCTGGTGGAGTGAGAAGCTGGTATATACAATGTCGACAGGGGGAAGAGGATTCTAATGACAAGGGAGATGATGGAACATTGTGTGGGCAAATGTCTGCCCTACGAAGTAAACAGTTAACTGTAGTGTAGTACTGCAAGCACTATAATAATTTGCTAAGACACTGATATGGTTTGGCTATGTCCCTATCCAAATCTCACCTTGAAGTGTAATAATCCCCACATGTCAAGGGTGGAGCCACGTGGAGATAATTGAATCATGGGGGGGGTGGTTTCCCCATACTGTTCTCGTGGTAATGAATAAGTCTCACGAGATCTGATGCTTTTATAAAGGGGAGTTCCCCTGCACACCCTCTCTTGCCTGCCGTCATGTAAGACGTGACTTTGCTCCTCATTTGCCTTCGGCTATGATCATGAGGCCTCCCCGGCCATGTGGATGTGAGTCCATTAAACCTTTTTCCTTTGTAAATTATGCAGTCTCGGGTATGTCTTTATTAGCAGCGTGAGAACAGGCTGATACAGACACTCCTTGGGATAAGTCACATAACCTCTTTGGGGCTCAGATTCCTAAAATGAAAAATGAAAATGATAGTACTTAAATCACAGAGGTATTGTACAGATTAATATGAAATAAAGTATAAGAAAGTCTCCATTTCAATACTTACTAGATAATGAACACACCTTGGCTCCTTCCTCCCCATCACCTACCGGGTGAATGCACAATAAATACTTGCTAACCAAATAAACATTGCTTATCTGGAACATTATCCTCTTGAATTTTGTTGGCCATTTGTAAAAAGAAAGAAAATCAAGTCTACATGCAAAGTAAAAGTAAACATGAAAAATTCAAAGGCTGGCAGGCTAGGAATTAATTTAAAATGTAATCATGCTTCATTGTATTTCAAAGAAAGCTAAGTAACTACATTGAAGCCTCCAACACATTTTCCCCCCATCAACTGATTACCCATTGTTTCCCTCCCTCGGGTAGAAACCTTGGAATAATTTGCCATTTCTTCCTGCAACTGGCTCAGCTACACTCTTGATTTTCGGCTTGGTTTTGATTTGGTTTTTTTCCTCCACTGGAAAGTCCCCAGGATAATCTGGATTTATTTCTCATCTGAAATAAAACACATTAACTGGCAGTATCCCCTTCATACTCCCTTCCTTACGAATGGTTCAAAACACTGTCATTAAAATCCATCGCTCTCACCTGCATCTTTGACAACAATCAGCAGATGCTTCTGCGGTAGAGTCAATGTAGTCACATTTGATTTTGAGACTCTTTATCAAATTAGCCCTGATTACATCACCTCCCCATTCCATTTAGGGATCCTTTCCCTGCCAATTATGCAAAAAGACATTTGGTTTCCTTCTTTCTCCTACAACTTGTCATCAGAGGCGCCTGCGACTCTATCCAAGATCCAAGAATTCTTCCTTTAATTCAGAATTCATCTCAGAGCCCACTTCCTCCAGAAAACTCGCACCAGCCACGGTGTGAAGTCCTGTCTGTCCCACAAAACAAGACCATCTGAATTCTTGGCCTTCAACAGTCTGAAAAACCAAGAGACAGCGATAAACCTTTTTCTCTGGAATGTAAACTCTTCCATGCTTGGTGTGATGCCTGAGTGTAGTAATTTTACACATCCACCACAGCGGGTACTAAAAATTCACTCCAGTCATAAATCTTCAATCTGCCACCCAGTGCCAAGCCCACACCCACCTTCAGTTCTGGAGTTTCCAATGGCTTATGGGGCCTCCCCATACTCTAGGGCTTCTGGTTCCTCCAGAGTCAAGATGGTTGGGCAAGAGGGATTCATGGAAATGGTATACTTGTTTTTTCCTCCCTTTTTTTTTTTGAGAAAAGGTCTCTTTCATCTAGGCTGGAGTGTAGTGATGCATGGCTCACTGCAGCCTTAGCCTCCTGGGCTCAAGCAATCCTCCTGCCTCAGCCTCCTGAGTAGTTGGAACTATTGCTGCATGCCATCATGCCCAACTAATATTTTAATTTTTTTTTTGTAGAGCCAGGGTTTCACCATGTTGCCCAGACTGGTCTTGAACTCCTGGGTGCAAACGATCCACCTACCTCAGCCTCCCAAAGTGCTGGAATTACAGGCATGAGCCTCCATACCCAGTCACTTCTTTAAAATTTAGAGACAGAGCCTTGCTCTGTCAACCCCATCCCCCAGGCTGGAGTGCAGTGGAATGATCATGATTCACTGCAGCCTTCAACTCCTGGCCTCAAGAGATCCTCCTGCCTTAGTCTCCCAAGTAGCTGGAACTACAGGCACATGCCACCATGCCCACTAATTTTTTTTTATTTTTTATTTTTTATAGAGACAATGTCTCACTATGTTGCCCTGGCTATTTGAATTCCTGGCCTCCCAAAGTGCTAGGATTATAGGCATGAGCCACTGCACCTGACCAGTATAACTTGTTTTACTGAGTCAGTGCAGATGTAATCTTCTCTGTTATCCATGCCTTGTTGTATGGCAGGCATCCAAATATTGGTTCTCTCATGGAGCTTTTGCACAAGTCTTTGGATGGCCCGAAAGTTACCTGGCTGAATGTTGTGCTCTGATTTCTAATCTTTTCTGCAAGTCCCTACACCTGGTCATAGACTCTATACTTCTTCTTACTGGACTTCCTCCTGCCTTCTTGGGCAGGATACCAGCAAGACAACTCAAACCCAGCCACCTTTCCTGGTCTCTGCTTGCCCCTTGGGACACTCACACAACTCTGATTGCTCCAGCAAGCCTTTCATTCCAAAATTACCCAGGCAAGAAGCAAGGACCAGTCTCTATTTGCTTATCTATTCCCAGGCTTCTGAAGTAATAGATCTGGCTTTCTCAAGAACTCTTTCACTGAGTTCTGCAACAACATGAGAGCCCGTGTGGACCCATGAGTTTCTACATCTTAGCAAGTGTCTAGATCAGGACTAAGATGTCAGTCCTTTCCCTTCTCACCAGCATCCTCAGTCTCTAAGGTTCTCTTGAAGCTCCACACATGTGGAAAGGAAAGGAGTAGCTCTCACCTTGAACTTGAGTGATTTTCTAATGCCTGGACTTCTATTATTATAAGATGGGGAGAACGAGAGGGGGTTATTGGTCAATGAACTGGTCCTGCCAGCTCATAGGTGGTCCTTCAAATATGGGGATTTAGCACCTCTTACTCTCAGCTTTAGGGCTGTAGCCTCATTTTAGAGACAACATGAAATGTCCCACTGACATTCAGTTAAACAATGTTGTAATGCGTGTCCTTGCACGTCTATCTTTGTGAGCCTTGAGAGTATGGCCAAAGGGTGAATTACTCATAGATGTTGCTAAATTGTTTTCCAGAAAGGTTGCACCAGTTTGCTCTTCCAAAACACTGCAGGAGTACATCCATTTCCCGACATTCTCCCCAAGCCCAGCTAGACATTCCTCAACCTGAAACATGGGACAGAGCTCTGGTTGGAAAGACCAACTCACTCAGTCAAAAGGCCAGATGAATGCACCATTCTAGACATTTAAAAGTGTCAAATGGAGACAGGTGGAGGAAGGAGGGGGAATGGAAGAGAAAAGAGAAGGAAAGGCAAAGGGAAGAGAATAATTATTTTCAGGATCTATTGCCAGCTATCGTGCTTTATTTATCTCAATTGCCTCTTGGGGGCCAGGCCCAGTGGCTCACACCTGTAATCCCAGCACTTTGGGAGGCTGAGGTAGGCGGATCACTTGAGGTCAGGAGTTTGAGAACGGCCTGGCCAATATGGTGAAACCCCATCTCTATTAAAAATACAAAAGTTAACTGGACATGGTGGCGGGCTCCTGTAGTCCCAGCTGCTGGGGAGGCTGAGGCAGAAGAATCACTTGAACCTGGAAGGCAGAGGCTGTAGTGATCCAAGATCACGCCACTGCCCTCTAGCCTGGGGGACAGAGCGAGACTCCATCTCAAAGAAAAAAAAAAAAAGAAAATTGCTTTGAATTGCCTCACGGCCAGGATGAGGGAGGCAGGAGGTGAAGGTTTGTGCAATTGGGCTCCTAGAAGTCAGCTTGTGCCGTGCTGCTGACTATGGTGAAACTGAGCCTCTTAATCTTACCTCCAGCGATGCTACTTAGCTGCAGAAGTATTGCTGACACACCAGCAAGCAGCAGAACGTTTTCTCTAGCCAACACTCTCGTCCACCTGGAGAAAGGCCCCCTTTCTTTCTTT
>NW_016803312.1:838625-841895 GCF_001698545.2 Rhinopithecus bieti
TTCCTTTCTTTCCTTCCTTCCTTCCTTCCTTCCTTCCTTCCTTCCTTCCTTCCTTCCTTCCTTCTTCCTTTCCCTTCCTTTCCCTTCCTTTCCCTTCCTTTCCCTTCCTTTCCCTTCCTTTCCCTTCCTTTCCTTTCCTTTCCTTTCTTCTTTCTTTCTTTCGACAGAGTCTCTGTCACCCAGGCTGGAGTACAGTGGCATGACAGTGGCTCACTGCAACCTCTGCCTCCTGGGTTCAAGAGATTCTCCTGCCTCAGCCTCCCAAGTAGCTGAGATTGCAGGCACCTACCACCACACCTGGCTAATTTTTGTATTTTTAGTAGAGACGGGGTTTCACCATGTTGGCCAGGCTGGTCTCGAACTCCTGACCTCAGGTGATCTGCCCGCCTTGGCCTCCCAAAGTGCTGGGATTATAGGCGTGAGCCACCGTGCCCAGCTGAAAGGCCCTCTTTGAACATAATAGGTGTCTCAAATTAGTCAACATGGGATCTCTGACATCCTCCAAGCCCCCGGGGCACCACCCTCACTCCATAATTGCTCATTCACAGTGTTGTATGTCCTCATCCACTGACCAGGTTCCAGTTCTCCAGAAGTCCTTCCTCTCCAAACCAGCAGCAGCAGTATCTGTGAGGGAAATTTGTGTCTATGGTTTTTCTTTCTCTCTTTCTTTTCCCCCTTGTAAAACTCAAGTCCCTTAAAGGGACTGTTACAACTCAATGTATTTGGACTTCTCTAGAAAGTCAGACTAAACACTATGAAATTCACTGTGTATTCAAGATTAAGAGCCATTAGACTTGGGGGACACATTTTTTGGTCACTGCCTTTGTTAGCAAACGCTGGAATGAGAGTTGACAAGATCAGGGAAGGCCGCTCCCGTAGATAACAACTCCCCAGATAACGTAGGGGCTGCAGATAGGACATGGGGCTGGTGGAGACAGCGAGGTGCTGGCAGTCAGGATCCCAGGGTCTGGATCTGACTCCCCAAAGATGAGTCTGTTTTTATCTTAGAAAAGGGGCATAACTCCCCACAAGCTGAACAGCATAAGTATATGCAATTTAATTACTAAAGTAATATGAAAGTATTTATTGTATTGTTACAGAATATATATAATATACAACAATGTAATATATAATTTATAATATAATTTTTTGGGGGGGATGGAGTTTTGCTCTTGTCACCCAGGCTGGAGTGCAATGGCATGATCTTAGCTCACTGTAACTGCTGTCTCCCAGTTTCAAGCAATTCTCCTGCCTCAGCCTCCAAAGTAGCTGGGATTATGGATGTGTACCACCATGCCCAGCTACTTTTTATATTTTTAGTAGAGATGGGATTTTACCATGTTGGCCAGGCTAGTCTTAAACTCCTAAGCTCAGGTGATCTACCTGCCTCAGCCTCCCAAAGGGCTGGGATTACAGGTGTGAGCTACTGCACCTGGCCATAATATAATAATTATATATAGTGTACAAAATAATAATCTTATTGGCAAGGAGTTCTTAATAACATCAAAAAGAACACTTCCTTTCCTTTTTTTTTTTAAGACAGAGTCTCGCTCTGTCGCACAGTCTGGAGTCCAGTGGCGCCATCTCGGCTCACTGCAACCTCCGCCTCCTAGGTTCAAGCAATTCTTCTCCCTTAGCCTCCGAGTAGCTGGGATTATAGGCGTGCACCACCACACCTGGCTAATTTTTGTATTTTTGGTAGAGATGGGGTTTTACCATCTTGGCCAGGCTGGTCTTGAACTCCTCACCTCGTGATCCACCGGCCTCAGCCTCCCAAATGCTGGGATTATAGGTGTGAGCCACTGCACCCGGCCTCAGAAAGAACATTTTCTTAGGACACTTTAGACAGTACTGAGCAAGGCTGAATACAGTGGCACATGCCTATAACCCCAGCACTTTGGGAGACCAAGGCTGGAGGATTGCTTGAGGCCAGGAGTCTGTGACCAGCCTGGGCAACATAGCGAGACCCCATGCCTACAAAGAAATGTTTTTGTTTAATTAGCTGCTTACCTGTAGTCCTAGCTACTGGGAAGGCTGAGGTGGGAGGATGGCTTAGCAAAATAAGAGAAGCCTGTAGGCTTTAGGGATACACAGACCTGGGCTTGTATTTTGTTTAAGGTATTTGTTTAGTGAGTTTGGATAAATTATTTAACTTCTCTCGGGCTGTTTTCGCCTTGAAAAATGAGAAGAGTAAAGTAATCTTTTCAGACCGTTGTAGGGATTAAAAATCAACAGGTTTAAGGTTTCTGTTATGCAAGATGAATAAGTGCTAAAGATCTGCTGTACAAGATTGTGCTTATAGTTAATAATACTGTAATGTGTATGCACTTTAAAATCTAGTAAGAAGCCAGGTGTGCTGGCTTACGCCTGTAATCCCAACACTCTGGGAGACCAAGATGGGAGGATTGCTTGAGCCCAGGAGTTTGAGACCAGCCTGGGCAACATAGTGAGACCCCATTTACAAAAATCTAAAAATAAAAAAATTAGCCAGGCATGCTGGTGTGTGCCTGTAGTCCCAGCTACTGGGGAGGTTGAGGTGGGAGGATCACTTGAGCCTGGGAGGTCAAGGCTCCAGTGGGCCATAATCACACCACTATGCTCCAGACTGGGCAGCAAGTGAGACACTGTCTTAAAAAATAAATTAATTGCCCGGCGCGGTGGCTCACACCTGTAATCCCAGCACTTTAGGAGGCCGAGGCGGGCGGATTACGAGGTCAGGAGATCGAGACCATCCTGGCTAACACAGTGAAACCCCGTCTCTACTAAAGAATACAAAAAATTAGCCAGGCGTAGCGGCGAGCGCCTATAGTCCCAGCTACTCGGGAGGCTGAGGCAGGAGAATGGCATGAACCCAGAAGGTGGAGGTTGCAGTGAGCCAAGATTGTGCCACTGCACTCCAGCCTGGGCCACAGAGCTAGACTCCGTCTCAAATCAATAAATAAAATTAATTAATTAAAATAATAAATAAGGCCAGGCACAGTGGCTCACATGTGTAATCCCAATATTTTGGGAGGCTGAAGTGGGCAGATCATTTGAGGTTAGGAATTCGAGACCAACATGGCAAAACCCCATCTCCACTAAAAACACAAAAATTAGCTGGGCTTAGTGGTATGCGCCTGTGATTCAGCTACTTGGGAGGCTGAGGCAGCAGAATCGCTTGAAGCTGGGAGGCAGAGGTTGCAATGAGTCGAGATCTTGCCACTGCACTGCAGCCTGAGCTACAGAGTGAGATTCTGTCTCAATAATAATAATAATAATAATAATAATAAT
>NW_016803312.1:845177-886990 GCF_001698545.2 Rhinopithecus bieti
GTTAAAATGGAAAACTGGACATAAATATCACTTTTTGTTTGTTTGTTTCACTTATCTTTCAATGAGAGCAATGCCAAGTTTAGCAAATAATTCCGATTTTGCAAGGATTTTTTGCTGTGACCTGAGACTAGAGAACTGCCGCTTGTTCCAGATTTTGCAAGTGGCCAGTTTGGCTGTAGATCAGATGGAACTACCCTTCCCAAAATACAGTTTCCCTTCTCCTGGCTTCTAGGGAGAGCTTCCTCCTGGAACTTGGCCCTTTAGGAAGCTGAACCCGTGGCCCTTTAGGAAGCTGAAGTGTGGATTTGCAGCTCAGCACTCCTGAACATTTGTTAACCTGAATTGGTCAAGTTCAGATAAAGGAGTAGTTTATTTTTTCCTTAGTGAGTTTAGGGTTTGCGTGGTTGATTTTTTACATTTTTTTTGGATTTTTTCCCTTAGTATTTTATGAGGAAAATTTTCTTTATTTCCTTTAATTTTTAATTTCTGTGAGCATATAGTAGGTACATACATTTATGGGTTACATGAGATATTTTGATGCAGACACACAACGTGTAATAATCACGTCAGCCTAAAAGGGGCGTCCGTCTCCTCAAGCGTTTATCCTTTATGCTACAATCAAATTATACTCTTTTAGGTTTTTTTAAATGTACAATTATTGACTATAGTCACCCTGTTGTGCTAGTAAATACTAGCCCTTATTAATTCCTTCTGACTATATTTTATATCCATTAACCATCCCTTCTTTCCCTTAACTCCCCCCACCCTTCCCAGTCTCTGGTAACCATCCTTCTACTCTCTGTCTCCATGAGTTTAATTGTTTTGATTTTTAGATCCCACAAATAGATGAGAACACGTGAAGTTTGTCTTTCTGTGCCTGGCATGTTTCACTTAACATAATGACCATAGTTCCATCCATGTTATTGCAAATGACTGGATCTCATTCTTTTTTACGGCTGAATAGTACTCCATCGTGTATATACACCACATTTTCTTTATCCATTCGTCGGTTGATGGGCACTGAGGTTGCTTTGAAATCTTGGCTATTGTGTTGCAGTAAACATGGGAGTGCAGCTATCTCTTTGATATACTGATTTCCTTTCTTTGGGGTATATACTCAGCAGTGGGATTGCTGGATCATATAGTGGGTCTATTTTTAGTATTTTGAGGAACTTCCAAACTGTTCTCCATAGTGGCTATACTAATTTACATTTCCACCAACAGTGTACAAGCGTTCCCTTTTTTCCACATCCTCACTAGCATTTGTTATTGCCTGACTTTTGGATAAAAGCCTTTTTTTGGGGGGGGTGAGGGGGGGACATCGTCTCGCTCTGTCGCCCAGGCTGGAGTGTAGTGGTGCGATCTCGGCTCACTGCAACCTGCACCTCCTGGGTTCAAGTGATTCTCCTGCCATAGCCTCCCTAGTAGCTGGGACTACAGGCATACACCACCACACCCAGCAAATTTTTTATTTTTATTTTTTGTACAGGTGAGGTCTCACCACATTGCCCAAGCTGGTCTCAAATGCCTGGGCTCAAGCAATCCTCCTGCCTCAGCCTCCCAGTGTGCTGGGATGACAGGTGTGAACCACTGCACCTGGCTTTTTTTTTGCTTTTTAGTCAGGTTTTCTTCTCTCTAACTGTCACATATTTTGTTTCTGAAGGAGTGTGAACAACTGTGTGCTCACATATAATTCCTGGAAGAAATCTCTGTTTTTAGAAGAAACAACTAAAACTGTATCTCTCCTTCCTGTCACTGTAGTTTGAGTTTTTATGAAAATCCATGGTAAGGAGAAATTCTGTCTGAATACTTCTGCAACTAGACTAATAAAAGGTCCTGAGCCATGTGCAGTGGCTCACACCTATAATTCTACCACTTTGGGAGGCCAAGGTGGGAGGACTGCTTGAACCCAGGAGTTTGAGACCAGCCTGAGCAACATAGAGAGACCCTGTCTCTATAAAGTATTAATAATTTTTAAAATTAGCTGGATGTGGTGGTGTGTGCCTGTAGTTCCAGCTGCTCTGGAGGCTGAGGCAGAAGGATCGCTTGAGCACAGGAGGTAGAGACTACATTGAGCCATGATCACGCCACTGCATGCCAGCCTGGGTGACAGAGCGAGTCCTGTCTCAAAAAAAAAAAAAAAAAAGTCCCAGAGGACATTATGTTAAGTGAAATAAAGCAGGCACAGGAGGATAAATTCTTCATGTTCTTACTCGTGTGGAAGCTAAAAAAATTGATCTCGTGAAGGTCAAGAGTAGAGCAGTGGTTACTAGTGGCTAGGAAGGAAAGTGGGGAGGGTGACTAGAGAGGTTGGTTAATGGATACAAAATTACAGCTGGATAGGAGGAATAAATTCTAGTGTTTTATAGCACTATAGGGGCATAATAGTTAACAATTTATTGTATATTTTGAAATAGCTAGAAGAGAGGGTTTTGAATGTTTCCAACGCAAAGAAAGGATAAATGTTTGCGGTGATTTTTTTGGCTAATTACTCTGATTTGATCATTACACATTGTATGTATGTATCGAAATATCACACCACAGCCTATAAATTCTATGGGCTATATTATTAGGTGCTCATTAAAAACAACTTTAGGTTGAGGCGGAAAGATCTCTTGAGCCCAGGAGTTTGAGGCTGCAGTAAGCTGGGATTCTGCCACTAAACTCTAGCCTGGGCAACAGGCTAGAGACCCTGTCTCAAAAAAACACGTTTTTAATTTAAAAAAACAGCTAAGGCTGGGTGCCGTGGCTCATGCCTGTAACCAGCACTTTGGGAGGCTGAGGTGGGCAGATCACTTGAGGTCAGGAGTTTGAGACCAGCCTGGCCAACATGGTAAAGCCCTGCCTCTACCAAAAATTACAAAAATTAGCCAGGTGTGGTGGCACATGCCTGTAGTCCCACTTACTCAGGAGGGTAAAGTGGGAGAACTGCTTGAACCTGGGACCAGAGATTGCAGTGAGCTGAGACTGAGTCACTGCACTCCAGCCTGGGTGACAGAGTAAGACCCCATCTCAAATAATAAAAATTAAATTTAAAAACAGCTTTAAAAGATATTGGGCTGGCAAGCAGGGAAAGAAGGGGTGTCATAGATTCATTCATTCATTCCATAGCTCTTATGAAGGGTCCTCTTTGTTTCAGGCACTGTTTGGGTGATGGAGATACAGAGAGAAGCACATGACGTATGATTCTTCAGGAGCTGCTGGGCTAGTGCCGGGATGATGGCAAACATATAAAACCTCGGCAGGGGAGACAACGCGGGAGCTGTGTCCTTAGTGATGGCAGGGAGTAGGGAAAGGGCATTCAAGGGCCTGGTGCCTCCAGAGACAAGGAAGGGAGACCGGGGCATATGGAGGGCCTGGAGAGGCTCAGGTCAGAGCTAAGACCAGAGGTATGGTGAGGCTATGGTGTGGACGGCCTTGAACACCAACGTAGGGGGATTTGACTTCATGTAGAAGGCAATTGGGAGCCACGTCGTTTCTAAGTCAGGGGGATGAACATGCTCTGATTGCTATGGAAGAATTTTCCAAGCAGCGCTATTGAAAAGAGCGGTAGAGCTTGGATGCAGGGAGACACAGCATCTGGAGGCTGCTGCAGCCCTTGGCGTGTATACGGCTGGCGCTCACCTCTGCCCCACCTTTGTTTCCTCCTACCTTTCCTGATTTTCCTCTATCTCCTTCCTCTTCTTTACCTACTGCCCTCACTTTCTTCACCAGTTACTTTCTCCTCCATCCTTTCTTCCAGAAAGGGACAGAAGCTCTAATCGTGGACAGACTAGAACAGATCCTTTTGCCTCCTTTAGTATTTCTACTTCAAGTAAAAATGTCCAGTGAGACAGTGTACTTCCGGAATATATTATCCTTATCAATCAAAGAACTAATGAACTTTGGCAATAAACTGTCCAGTGATATACTTGTGGGGAAAGCCTGAACACATTTAAGGAGTTTGGCGAGCAGTGCAGTTCCAAGGTGACCCTATTTATAGAATGGAGGCACCTTGCAGCTCCTAAATGAACACATACTTCCAATCTGCTGTGGCATCATTCCGGTTCCACTAGAATTTTCCTTGGCATCACCCGCAAGCCCCAACTTGTCCTATGGGGACAAGACACAGACTCACTAACTGTGAAATTCTGAAAGGCAGCTGATCTGCAATACTCACTGTGGCACCAACCTGCTGTTTTGAACAAGTATGAAAACCTTTTAGCAGAATACCAAGCAACAGGAGGTGAAAATTACCCTCACAGTGACCACGAGAAAAGCTTCTCCAATGCACAGTTGCAAAAGGTGCAGGGTAGTTATAGGGTTCCTCGAAAATTAAAAAGAAATGGAGTCACTTAAAAAATAAAATAAAATCCAGCCAAACACGACTCTAAAGCAAACTAGCTAGCAAGAATAGCCAATGTATCCCAAAAGCAAGGAGCTTTGCTTTTGTGAACCCAGAATAGAAAGTACAAACTAATGGTTTGGCATGAGTCTTTTTCAGACATACCCAGGTATACAGATAGTGATCATGATAGTAATAAAATGAGGGTCTTTAAGGATTTCTTTCCTTTTTGTTTTTTGAGACAGTCTTTCTCTGTCACCCAGGCTGGAGTGCAGTAGTGCCATCTCGGCTCACTGTAAGCTCCACCTCCTGGGTTCACGCCATTCTCCTACCTCAGCCTCCCGAGTAGCTGGGACTACAGGTGGCCACCACCACTCCCGGCTAATTTTTTGTATCTTTGGTAGAGACAGGTTGTCACCATGTTAGCCAGGATGGTCTCGATCTCCTGACCTCGTGATCCACCTGCCTCAGCCTCCCAAAGTGCTGGGATTACAGGCGTGAGCCACTATGCCGGGCCTAAGGATTTCTTTTGGTCTTTGTTTTTCTGTATGTTGATTAGTTATTACTGCATAATAAAACACTCTAGGCTGGGCGCGGTGGCTCATGCCTGTAATCCCAGCACTTTGGGAGGCCGAGGAGGGTGGATCACTTGAGGTCAGGAGTTCAAGACCAGGCTGGCCAATACAGCGAAACCCCATCTCTACCAAAAATACAAAAATTAGCCGGTGTGGTGGTGGGCACCTGTAATCCCAGCTACTCTGGGGGCTGAGGCAGGAGAATCGCTTGAACCTGGGAAGCAGAGGTTGCAGTGAGCCAAGATCGTGCCATGGCACTCCAGCCTGGGCAACAAGAGTGAAACTCTGTCTCAAACAAAAACAAAAACAAAAAACAAACAAAAAACATGGTTAGAATAGTACATTTTATGTTGTATGTATTTTACCAAAATTAAAAAAGAAGTCAAAATAGTTTAAATAAAACAAGACCAATTATACAACCACAGTCTTACATCTGTAGTAGGAGTGGGCCAAGCAGAATAGAAAATTCCCAAAGGCCTTTTAAAATACACTGGCGAGATACTACTTAGCCAGGGCCTGGTGGCTAGGCTGGTTCTCTCCTTTCTAATTGGAGGTCTCTGCCGCTAACATGCTCCACCAGATCATGGGTCAGGCTAAGAAGCATCCAAGCTTGATCCCCCTCTTAGTATTTATTGGAGCTGGAGGTACTGGAGCAGGACTGTATCTCTTGCATCTGGCATTGTTCAATCCAGATGTTAGTTGGGACAGAAAGAATCACCCAGATCCCTGGAACAAACTGGGTCCCGATGATCAATACAAGTTCTACTCAATGAATGTGGATCACAGCAAACTGAAGAAAGAAGGTCCAGATCTCTAAATGAAATGTTTCACTATAAAGCTGCTTTAGACCGAAGGTCTTCCAGAATCCATCTGCACAATTTTCCACTTCACTAGGAAATATTTCTCCTCTAAATGAATGAAATCATGTTGATGTAACCTATTGGAGATTACACTGATTAATAAATAACTGAAACTTGAAAAAATAATACACTGGAAGTCATTCTACAGTGCTTCCATCCACCAAATAAACTTTAGATATAAGACGCTGGAAGATGCTACTTGGTTCCAGTTCTCCAAACTCTGGAATTAAGCCAGGGAAAGAAGTAACAATGTTTAGAAACATAGTGTTTCTATACAGGACAGTAGGATTTAGGAAGGTCCAGGGTCATCTGTAGTCTTTTCCCTCCTTCCAAAGATTAATGCTGCAAAACATTTGTATTAAATAATACTTCAATCCAGTACTGTACCGACGTCTGGACCAACTTCTTTCCGTTCTGGGGAACAGATGTTCCCTGTTTATCATTGTTTTCTAGTGTTTCATTGGTTTTTGATGCCCTCATTTTATTTCTCCAGGATTATTTGTTTTCTTATTCTTTTTTAGAGAAGTTCTTAGTCAAAACTTCTTGAAAATTCAAATAAATACGTTTGCTGAGTTTCCTTTGCCTTAAGTTTTAAAAACTCTTTTAGAGAACCCCTCTGGCAGGTTAGAGTGGCTGATCTGATTGATAAGCTTGCTCCTGGCCAGTTTCCTGTTGGTTACCCGACCGTGCTACGGGTTCTCCAACAACCCGTGTTAGTAGAGATGAGCTGCAGGAACCTCACTCATATGTATTTGCTTTTATCCTAAAGTTTCACAGAGGTGACATATGACATTTTGCCTCACAAAGAGTTGCAGTTGTTAAAGGCAATATTGTATTTCCTTTTATGTTTTGGCCCCATTTGCCCTTCTTACAGAATTTTAGTTATGTCAACACCAAACAGCTGATGGACGTTGAAATCGCTCTGCAATTTTCATCTTTTGATACTTCTAGCTCATTGCGTTTTAAAAACTTAGTCTCCCTTGGGGAAAAAAGCCATAGAATGCTCCTAGTATCTTCTGCAAATAAAGGACCCACACCAAAAAATTCAGGCTCTTTAAAGTCTCATTTTCCTCACTGAGCGGGTTCTGACGACTATCTTTGCAAAACCACCGCAGAGACTTCTGGTGGCCTGGCAGCACCTTTGAACAAGATCATCTCAGCAAAGCAAAGGACAGGGCTGCTCTGTACAGAATGCAATAGCAAATAAAAAAGGCTGAACTTCATCGGCCTTCTATTTGGCAATACTACAGAGTGCCTCCCTTCCCTCTTCTGAGAGAGCGGACGATTTCAGCGCAGAGGGCCGTGCGCGTTCGCTTGGAAATCTAGGTCATAACCTTGACTTTGGGAAAGCCAGGGTGGCCTTACCTGAAACTGTCCAATTCCCCAGCATCGGGGACACGTCCCCATGTCCCTCAAGATGTCTGTTCTGGTCTGAGCCGTCCGTAGTGTCCAGGAAAATCACGGGTAGCTCAAGAATTTCTCTGTCAAGAGTTTTAGTGCTGCAAGCCTGGTTGGGACAGGGCGGTGGGAGGGTTTGAAATTCTGTTTTGACTTTGAATTTGATTTTATAATGTATTAGATGGATAGATGCGAAATGGATTGTTAACATGTATGTGGAGGGGCGGGAAGAGCTTCTGGAAAGCCTCAGCCCTGAGTGCCTACTCCTGAGTGGGAAAAACCCCTGCACGGGTTGAGAGCGCTCCCTAAGTCGTCCGGAAGTAAAATCGCATGGCCTATGTTCCAAAAATGCCGCCACTCAGGATGTCAAGTCTGCAGGTTTGCAGCCTTGAGAGCCCAGCCCCAGGCAGAGGCACCGCGCAGGCCTGGATATACAGGACTCGCCCTGCGCAGGGCTGGCCTTGCTGGGCAGGGTTGGAGCTGACGGGGCGGGGCGGGGTAGGGCGGGGCCAGCTGGGAAGGGGCGGGGCGGGGTTATGGGCGGGATTGATGCCAAGCCGGGCGGGGAGAGCGGGCTGGAGGGGAGGGGCCAGGTGGGCGGGTTAGAGAGATGGATTGAGCCGGCAGACGGGGAGAGGCGGCTTGAAGGGGATGGACGAAGAGGTGGCGGGGTTCAAGAGCGGGATTGAAGCGCCGTGGGGCAGGGCGGGGCCGGCGGGGCCGGGCCGGCGGGGCGCAGCGCCAGGGCTCCGACTCCAAAGTAGTAAACGGCGGGCGGCACTAAGGAGGAGCTGCGGCCGCGCCGCCCCGCCGCGCGGCCGGCCCCGAGCGCCGCCTCCCCAGCCAGCGCCGCCGCGATGGGCGGGAGGACAGCGAGTCTGCGGCCAGCCAGCAGAGCCTGGAACTGGACGACCAGGACGACGTGCGGGATAGACGGAGACAATGAGGAGGAAGATGGAGCACGCCAAGGGTAGGGCGGCCGCGCGGGCGCACCAGGAGCTACAGGGCGGACCGCCGGCGCGCCAGGGTCTCTCGCTCGGGGGCTGGCTCCCAGGAAGGGGGGCTCTTCGGTCCGCTTCTCGCCCCGCGATGGCCTTCTCGCCGCGCGGAGCCCATGGTGAGTCCGGCGCGCGGCTCGCGGGAGAGGACAGTGCGCGGGAGGCGAGGCCCGGGGTGGGGCGGGGAGGCTGGGGCCCGGGCGGGGACCGGCGACGCTACTGTCACCTGCCGTGCGCCACCGGCCGGCCTCGCCCATCCCCGCCGGCGGCCTGGCCCAGGAGGCGCGTGTTGCCTTCGCCCGCGGGTGGCTCCGGTGGGCGCCGAGGAGAGGCGCGACACCCTGCCCTTTGCGACGCCCTGCCCTTTGTGACGGCCGTAGCCTGGGGTAGGAGGTCGCCCTCCTCTGCCCCCTGCCATCCTTGTTAAGTCCCTTCAGACCCCCTCTCCACGGCCGCCACCCAAAAAGAATGGGCAAAGACGTGGGTGGAGCGGCATGGAGTTGCCCCTGGTGGTGTCGGGGCTGCAGGCGGCGAACTGCGCAAAGTTCTGGCGCCGAGGGGTCCCGGGCCCGGCCCCTGCTGGGGATACTGGGCTTTGCACCGCCTCGCGTGTCCCTAGAGCTTTTCAGAGCAGGGCCGATCCCCTGAGCCGGGCTCTCGTTGACCTGGCCGCATCCGGTTTGCAAAGCTAGCATTTGATCTCCAAAACTCGATGCCCCAAGCATTTTCACACTTGATCGGGTTTCTTAATCCTTTGCCTTTGCCCCCGAACCCTACAGACTTGATTTGCTCTTCTGTTGGAGAAAAGGATTGCTTCAGGTGAAGGTCGGTGTTGATGCTCTCTTTTTAGAGGCAGTGGGTCATTTTACATAAAAACTGGTGTCCTTTTAAAGTGCTGTTTGCATTACCCTTTTACCCTATTGGATTCAAACTATGCGCTGGCACAGAGCGTTCTTGCAACACCCTTAGAAGTGAGATTTTTCGAACCATGGTAAGTGATGGAGAAGTGGGTCAGCTTAAAAAACATGATAGGGAGGCCTGAATCACAGATGCTTTACTCAGTTCATAGAGAGATTCTTGAAATGATTGATCATTGAAAGTGTAAATCATTTGCATTCTACTTGTTTACCTTAAGATTTATTAAAGAAAGGGACTTTTTACTGACCTATAATTCATTATAAAATATTAACAAGAAATCAAGGAAAAGAAAAGCCGACTATGTGCATCTCCCATTTGCAAGTTGTTTTTATTTTTGCCGTGAATACGTCAGTGGCGGCTGCAAGTATGGAATGTTCGAGTCTAGAATATTTTTTTTTTTAAAGAGAGGAAAGGAAATTGCGCAGAAATCTGAACCTGAACTCTGTTTATGCAGGGATAGAAACGTGCTTGTGATAGATAGCTAAATACAAATATGTTTTTGAAACGGTAGTTCTAGTGCCAGAAATGGGCCCAGGTGCAGATGCAAGCTGACGGATTAACCTAAGTACCTGTATTGTCTTTCTGGAGAGACCCTGGATTTTTATCTTCTCTGCTGTAATTCCTGTTTATTGTTCCTCCTTTGATTGATACTCTGGGTTGGGGGGCTTGATTAGGACTTCTTTGCCTACACTGTTGAGAATGTCCCTGGTACAAAGAATTCCTCATCTGTGTGCCCATTGATCTGAGCCTGTCCCCTGACACCTTTCAAGCAGCTAAAGTTCCCAGAGTAGCACCCAGAGGCATCTCTGCTGCCTTCAGAAGTTTTCAGTTTTGTATATCAGCGCATTCGTTATATATTAGAAAGTTTATCAAAATTTAGAGATGCCCCGTGTAGTGAAATGTTTAAACCAAGAGCAGATACCATGTTAATAGCTTCTAGTGGGAAAAGATGAACATAATGGATGTATTGTACTCTATTTAAATGTAAGGAGATTAGGAAAACTCCAAATGACTGTTCTCCTTGGATTGCCTGTTTGGATTTGAATTTAGACAATGTGTGCCAAATTTGGGGGAGTAAATGTGTTTTATTTGGCTCATGTACTGATGATATCGCAGTAGAAACCTAGGTTTTCTTTAAGTAGCTCAAGTTTGTAAATGTTAAAATTTGAAAGACTCTTTTTCTATCCTTGGCCTCTTCATTCCCATCAGTTTAAATAAATAACAAATAATGAGCCTTTGGATGAATCAGTAAGAACATGTTTCACCTTTTAAAGGCAGTTTGTCAATTTGAGGCCACCAGGCAGCGGCCAGTGCAGAGCGGTAATTTACTGAATAGTACCCTTGTGGCCTGAAAGAATTCATTTACCCCACCACTCAGTATAATGTATTTACTAGTCGTTTTAGACATACTAAATTGAAACTGGAGCCTCAAATGAAAGGAAAATACCCAATTAGAGTCTTCTTGTGTTCCAGAATGTAAGTATGTAAATATGTAAAACTGCATATGCTTTTATTTTATTTTCATGGAATTTTCTTCATGGACTAAACAGGGTATTTCATTTTATAAATAATGCTAAGAGTCCATGAATGAAATATCAGATGTTTTATGTTTAATTAAAAGCAGTGGTGTAACTGTTATAAAATACTTGTCTCACTGTCTTTATGTCTTGTTTTTCATGGAAAATGTACTCTTTTTTTTTTTGACGGAGTCTTGCTCTGTCACCCAGACTGGAGTGGTGCAATCTCGGCTCACTACAACCTCTGCCTCCTGGATTCAAGCAATTCTTCTGTCTCAGCCTCCTAAGTAGCTGGGATTACAGGCGCGTGCCACCACGCCCAGCTAATTTTTGTATTTTTAGTAGAGATGGGGTTTCACCGTGTTGGTCAGGCTGGTCTGGAACTTCTCACCTCAGGTGATCTGCCTGCCTTGGCCTCTCGAAGTGCTGGGATTACAGGTGTGAGCCAGTGTAAAGAGTTAAATGTACTCTTTAACTTTTTGGTCCACCCAAGCATGAAAGTGGCAAACCACTATAAAAATTTCATGAATTACAAAGAACATGGGGGAAGGAGGGATTGTCAGTTTTAATGAGACTATATTCAGACAAGTATAATTTTATTATTTTCAAACAATATGCGGCAATTAGAATCAGGCTAATAGAGGATTGCCTAAAGAGATCTTTATATAACTTGCTTTAACACAGGATTGCAATTAGAATTAGGGAGTAGGTCTTTATACAGAGCTTGAAGGAACCTTGAAAGACTTTCTACATAGATAAAAATTAACCTCAGTCCAGCTATATGAATTATTAGAAATAGTCCAGATTACTGAAGATTTCTGTTCTGCTGTGGGTGGCAGTGGTACGAAAGAGGTGACGTGGAGGATGTTTTTTTTTTTTTGAGATGGAGTTTTGCTCTTGTCGCCCAGGCTGGAGTGCAATGGTGCAATCTTGGTGCACTGCAACCTCTACCTCCCGGGTTCAAGCAGTTCTCCTGCCTCAGCCTCCCGAGTAGCTGGGATTACAGGCGTGCATCACCACACCCAGCTAATTTTGTGTTTTTAGTAGAGATGGTGTTTTACCATGTTGGTCAGGCTGTTCTCAAACTCCTGACCTCAGGTTATCCCCCAGCCTCGGCCTCCCAAAGTGCTGAGATTACAGGCGTGCGCCACCACACCCGGCTAATTTTGTATTTTTAGTAGAGATGGGTTTTTACCATGTTGGTCAGGCTGGTCTTGAACTCCTGACCTCAGGTGATGCCCCTGCCTTGGCCTCCCAAAGTGCTGGGATTACAGGCCATGGCACCTGGCCTGGAGGATGAATTTCCTGGGAGCTTTCACGGTTGGATCTGAGGTTAAGATGCTCAAGGATCTTTAATACTTCCCTCATTTTGCTGTGTTCTTGCCTTCTGTTACTTTCTTCTGACGGGCTTTGGGAACATTGAGGACAGGGCAAATTGTTGAAGAATCGTTTGGAACCCACTGTCTTCTTCTCGCTGTCTTTTTGATGTCGGGCTTCTCCGTTTATGAAATACATTTGGTATTGATCATGATCTCTTGCTGAGCTAATGTTATTGTCCATTGTTGGAGATGGAGTCAAATAAAATTCGTGTTGAACTTTGGTAACAAAACCAAATCTCTCCCCCTTGCTTTACCAACATTGACTTACAGAGTGCATATACGTCCTGGAAAAATAGATGTTTCTCATAGCTTTCCATTAAGAGAGCTTTTCCCTCAATATTCACTGGAAGCAGCTACTAAGAAGATTTATATAGGAACCAAAATAAACATAGATAAGTGTGTCTTTGTTGTCAGATACATGACTAAATTAGTCCCTGGGGTAGACATGAAATAGTTTTAGTATTTAAGGGTTAATATGTTTTTTGTTTTTTGTTTTTTTTTTTGAGACGGAGTCTCGCTCTGTTGCCCAGACTGGAGTGCAGTGGCCGGATCTCAGCTCACTGCAAGCTCCGCCTTTCGGGTTCACGCCATTCTCCTGCCTCAGCCTCCCGAGTAGCTGGGACTACAGGCGCCTGCCACCTTGGCCGGCTAGTTTTTTGTATTTTTTAGTAGAGACGGGGTTTCACCGTATTAGCCAGGATGGTCTTGATCTCCTGACCTCGTGATCCGCCCGTCTCGGCCTCCCAAAGTGCTGGGATTGCAGGCTTGAGCCACCGCGCCTGGCCAATATGTTTTAAGAGTTCTTTTCTTAGAAAGATTGAAGACCTGGTATTGGACAAAGATGAAAACTTTGGAATTCTTTTAACAAAGAACATAACCTATCTTCTACCATCCCCAATTTAGGAGGGTTAAAAAAAAAGGAAGTTCTTCTTTGGGTACTATGTTGTATCTGACTTTATCTGTCTATTGTTGAAATTGAGTTGGGAACTTCCCCTTTGTCAGCTGTGTGGTATCAGTGGGAAAACGCAGAAACATATGACTTGCAATAGGTTTTTCTTATGGAAAATTTAGGGATAACTCGAAGCTGCCCTTTCTGAAATTTGATCTGTTGTCAACTGTATAAATCTAAATGGAAAAATGGATTAGCAACAGTCTTCGCCTGAGGGACTTCCTCAAATCAAGAACTGCAGTTTGAAATGGTCAAGTATCTGCTAAGACTTGCATCTGAATGGGTGATATCACCCTTTGGCCCAGAACAAACTTTTTCCAGGGTTGTCTAAATATAGGACACATACTTTGCCATCTTTGTTTATTAGCACAAATGTATGCTATACGTCTATACTAGTTAAAATCACTTTATTTTAACAGAGCCAAGTACTACTCCAAGTTCAAGAAATTGTTTCATTTGAAAACATGTTAATGACTTTTAAAATATGCTTATTCAAAATCAAATGATAGGGCCAGGTGTGGTGGCTCATGCCTGTCATCCCAGTTCTTTGGGAAGCCAAGGCGGAGGATCGCTTGAGGCCAAGAGTTCGAGATCAACCTGGGCAACATAGTAAGACCCTATCTCTACAAACTAAAAAATGAGCTAGACATGGTGGTGCATGCGTATAGTTCCAGATACATGGGAGGCTGAGATGGGAGAATTACTTCAGCCCAGAGAGCTGTGATCGCACTACTGTATTCCAGCCTAGGCAACAGGATGAGACTCTGTCTAAAAATATACATATATATATATATATCTTACACGTATATATTTATATATGTCACATATATAGATATCAAATATATAAGTATATAAATATCAAATATATAGAGGTATATAAATATCAAATAGAGATATATCATATCAAATGCATAGAACTATATAAATCAAATATATATATATATATATATATCAAACAAGGTATATAACATAGAATGAAAGCCCCTGGTCACCTTATTTCCCAGAGAGGTCACCACTGACAGTTTAATGAACTCAGTTTTTAATATGTGTGTGTGTTTAGCATCACTGGGATCTTACCGTACTTGGTGAATTTGTTACCGTGTATCTTTTACTGTTACTGTTGTCTGCTGGAACTTTCTGGGGCGATAGTAATCCAGTTGGGCAGTCATCAACACATGGAGCACTTGCATGTGACAAGTGTGACTGAAGAGCTGAATGTTTTTATTTTACTTGAATTAATTTAAATTTAAATAGCCCCATGTGACTAGTGGCTATCATATTGGACAGCTGAGATCATATTCAGTCTTTGAATTTTGTTTGTAAGCTTTCTTGGTACTCAAAAATTTCTATACTTTATTTCCTGTCTTTGGCAGACTATGTCTAGTTTTCGTTCTTTTTTTCTTCTGTGGATTATCTGACGCTTTTTTTTTTTTTTTTTTTTTTTGAGACAAGGTCTCACTCTGTCGCCTGGGCTGGAGTGCAGTGGCACAATCTCAGCTCACTACAGCCTTGACCTTTAGACTCAAGTGATCCTCCCACCTTAGCCTCTCAAGTAGCTAGGACTACAGGCACGTGCCACCACACCTGGCTAATTTTTGTATTTTTGTAGAGACAGGGTCTCACTATGTTGTCTAGGCTGGTCTTGAACTCCTGAGCTCAAGCAATTCACCCGCCTTGGTCTCCCAAAGTGCTGGGACTACAGGTGTGAGCCACTGTGCCTGGCGATCTGTACATTTTGAACAAGCATGTTTTCATCCATATTTCTTTATCCATATCAAAGAATTAACCACTATTTAAAATATTCTACCATCTCACAAGAAAAAACGGGTAGGATATTTTGACTTCTTTTCATTTCCCAGGTTTTACTGAAATAACCTAGAATTGTAATTATTTTATTTTTGCCCTTGTGTCACTAGAGACTTTTTTCTTAACTATTACATGATGTTTCACATCCCTGTTAACAAAAACGTTTTAGACTTTCCTGACAGCTTTACTGTTTTTATGGGTTTCCATTGTTCCTTATAAAACACATCCTCCTGGCCAGGCGTGGTGGCTCATGCCTGTAATCCCACACTTTGGGAGGCCCAGGTGGGCGGATCACCTGAGGTCAGGAGTTCGAGACCAGCCTGGACAACAAGGTGAAACTCCATCAATACTAAAAATACAAAAAAAAAAGTTAGCCAGGTGTGGTGGCGGGCGCATGTAATCCCAGCTACTCAGGAGGCTGAGGCAGGCAGGAGAATGGCTTGAACCCGGGAGGTGGAGGTTGCAGTGAGTCGAGAGCGCACCATTGCACTCCAGGCTGGGCGACAGAGCAAGACTCTGTCTCAAAAAAATAAAAGTAAAAAATAAAACACATCCTCTCTTTTTTTTCTTTAAGAGCATTCTCATATGATTTTTTTCTTAGAGTGTGTGGATGATATATTTTGAGTTCTTGCGTGTCTCAAAATGCCATTCTTTTCCCCTCCCACATAATGCATAGGCTGGGTGTGCATGTGATGCTATGATAACAATCGTTTTCCTTGAAACTCCATAAACGTTGGTTTAATATCTTCCAGCATTTACTGGTACAGATGTTGTTTTCTTTGTTTTGTTTTTGATTTTTGAGGCAGAGTCTTGCTCTGTCACCCAGGCCAGGCTGGTCTCGAACTCCTTACCTCGACCTCAGGTGATCCAACCGCCTCAGTTCCCCAAAGTGCTGGGACTACAGGTGTGAGCCACGGCACCTGACCAGATGCTGTTTTCTCTGCTTCTCTTTCTTTTCTAGGTAACCTTATTCTTTTTGTCTGTTTTAACTTGTTTTCAGTCTAGAAGCTTCTGCCTTTTTTCCCCTGTTCTATGACCAAAGGGTTTCCATGTCCTTTGACATGCTGGGATCGCCTTTCCTTTTTTTAAATTTAATTTTATTTTTATTTTTTATTTTTTTGAGACGGAGTCTCACTCTGTTGCCCAGGCCGGAGTGCAGTGTCATGATCTTGGCTCACTGCAACCTCTACCTCCTGCGTTCAAGCAATTCTCCTGCCTCAGCCTTCCGAGTAGCCAGGATTACAGGCATGCACTACCACGCCCAGCTAAGTTTTGTATTTTTAGTAGAGATGGGGTTTCACCATGTTGGCCGGGCTGGTCTTGAACTCCTGACCTCAGGGTGATCTCCCCACCCCAGCCTCCCAAAGTGCTGGGATTACAGGCGTGAGACATCGAGACTGGCAGCTTTCCTTTACTGCCTAAACAAAATGGCCTGAGCTGATACATGTTCATGGGAGTTTCTTGGGGTCTTCAATTTTCATGGTCCTCAAGCACACCCACACTGCAGCCAATTTACCCCATCACTGGGCTCCTTGTGCCTGTGTGTCCTTAGTGTGCTCTTTTTGTTCAACGTTTGACCTTGGGTGGAACATGGTTATCTTCAGTTCTGTGTCTCTCACCACCCTCCTCCCAGGAATCACTAAAATCCAGCTATTGTGTACAGCGTTTGCTGAAGCATTTTTGGCTCATGGGGAGGGAGGGAGGTCTGATTATAGAGTAGCGCAGAAAACAACTTTGAATTCAGTGTCAGACATCTTGTTCACCAAGAGGAATTTGTTACTGCCCACGCGTTTCTGTGGGTCGTGGCTTCCTCTGCTTCTGAGAGTGTCTCCTGGTCTTTCTTCTCCTCTTCTCTAAATTCAACGTCAGCCCAAATGTTCTTTCTTTCATGAAGCCTTCCGCAGTCACTATGACCGAAGGCGCTGACCCCTGCCAGAGGCCCTCTACCTCTTAGTGGGTGTATCCGTCCCATGACATCTTTCCCAGTTGCTATCACTTTATTTCCCCAGCCCTCCGCTCGGGCAGACCCTCGTTCTCCTGAGCCAAGCTGTGACTCCAAGAGGGGAGTGCCTTGTCCACAATCACAAATGGGGAATCTGGGTCTTTGCGTCTGTTGCTTAGTGTGTGTGTAGCATCTACCAACCAACTCAAGTAAAAGGTTTTATTTTGCTGGGTGCAGTGGCTCACGCCTGTAATTCCCGCACTTTGGGAGGCCAGGGCAGGTGAATCACCTGAGTTCAGAAGTTCTAGAGTAGCCCGGACTACGTGGTAAAACCCCGTCTCTACTGAAAATACAAAAATTAGTCCGGCGTGATGGCGGGCACCTGTAATCCCAGCTACTCGGGAGGCTGAGGCAGAACTGCTTGAACCTGGGAGATGGAGATCTCTTTATAAGCACACACTGCAGTGAGCCAAGATTGCACCACTGTACTCCAGTGAGCCTGGGCGACAGAGTGAGACTCTGTCTCAAAAAAAAAACAAACACACAAACACACAAACTAACAAAAGTTTTATTGAAATATACAATAGGTTATCTGAAAATAAAGTATGGCTGGACTTTATTAGAATTAGACATCAGAAAGTCAAGTACCCAAGGTGCATTTGCCTTTCTAAGCTCTCTCCCTCTCTGTCTCCCTCTCTGTCAACTAGACTGCCCCAAGCACCTGTTCCTTAGTTCAGATTCTCCAGAAAGCATCTCACTGGTTTCTGGCCAAGAAAGGGATTACCCAGGCGTGATCCAGTCCACTGTGGTGGAGAATGGAAAGGGAGGAGTAGGAGGGTATTGTGTGGTACAACATGGTCACTGAGGGCCACACCTTTGGTGAGACCTGTGGGCAAAGGGAGTTTTCAGGGAAGAACATAATGAGCAATGCTGGTATCTTGCTGGGACTGAATTGTATGTCCCTCCCAAATCATATGTTGAAGCCTAAATTCCCAACATGATGGTGTCTGGAGGTGGCACCTTTGGGTGGTAAATAGCTCACAAGGGTGGAGCCCCCATGAATGGGATCAGTGTGTGATTATAAAGTGATTAAGAGTCCAGCACATTGTTCCTCTGCCAAGAATGAGGCCCTCACCAAAAACCTGACCCTGCTGGCACCCTGATCTTGGTGGACTTCGAGCCTCCAGAACTGCAAGAAATAAATGTCTGTTCTTTAAGTAATCAGTCTATTGTAGTCTGTAATCGCAGCCTGAGCTTAGACACACCTCAAACGTGTCTACAGAACACAGCATGTGTCTGCCTGTCTACTCACAGGTAGACTGTGTGCGTGGAGACAGCACTTTCAGTCTCCAGTCCTTGGGATATCTGGTACCTTGCCCGTGTTTGTAACTTGCTAAAGATTTGCGGAATGGATTCCAATAGCTCTTAATTCCCATTGACAAATGTATTTCAAATTGTCTTTATTTTATATGCATTAATAATAGGTGAAGACTTTTCTTTTTCTACTTCTCATTGAGAGGACTTTGGCTGTAGAGTTTTTAGTTTTGTTTGGCTGTATAGGGCCCCACATTTTAAATGATAATTAATTTTTTGAGCTCTTGGCATATGCTTATGCATTTTCTTTTTTTTTTTTTTTTTTTTTTTTTTTTTTTGAGACAGAGTATCAGTCTGTCACCCAGGCTGGAGTGCAGTGGCATGATCTTGGCTCACTGCAACCTCTGCCTCCTGGGTTCAGAGGATTCTTCTGCCTCAGCCTCCCAAGTAGCTGGGATTACAGGTGCCCGCCACCATGCCCGGCTAACTTTTGTGTTTTTAGTCGAGATGGGTTTTTGCCATGTTGGCCAGGCTGATCTTGAACTCCTGACTTCAAGTGATCCGCCCTCCTTCGGCCTCCCAAAGTGCTGGGTCTACAAGCGTGAGCCACCATGCCCAGCCTTATATATTTTCCCTGGTTGACTCATTACAATAACAAATGAAGACACTGAGGCTTATCAGTTTTAATAACTTATCCAGGCCATAACTCAAATTCAAATTAACTTTTTAGTCTATCTGACTGTAAATCTGTTGCTTTTCACCAAACTGCAGTCTCATGGACTCTCGATAAGAGTAATTTGATAATGTGTCAAGGTCTTTTTCTTTACAAGTCATAGATTGATTGCCAGCCTGAACACCTTTGGAGCCAAAATTCACCAGTGTAATGGGTCAGTGAATTAATTTTTAAAAAATCATACATTTCTTTGCTTAAAGAATATTGCAAATCAATAATTAGGAACTCTATTCTCTCTAGTCCCTTAAAGGACTTCTTTTATTTTATAGAATCAGTGTAATTAGTAACAAGTTTTTTTTCTTTTTTTGCTTCTTTCATGGCTTAATCATCTCTTTTCTGACTGCCTTACCTGTAGCCTCGTACATATCAGCACCCCTTTCTCTGCAGCCTCTGCCCCCAGCATCACCATCATTTGGAGTTCCATGAAGCCAGGTTCCTGTGAGAAGTGACATGGCCCATGGAATCTCCTGGGTGAAAGTGCTGGTGGGAGGTACCCACTTCAGCCCACCTGTACCCCAGTGCTGCAGCCTATGCCCAATCTGCCCTTGATGGTGGCTTTTTTGGGTGCTTTGAGTAAGTTAGTGGCCTGTCATGCTTTCCCAGCCTTAGGAGAAAATCTGGTTGGACTCAAGGGCTGAATTGGGACATCACCTTTATAGTTTCTGTTTTGTTTAGTGCGCTTCTGTTCCTGGCTTAAACTCACATGCCCCGGGGAAATCGGGACTTCTTATTCCCATGGCTGTGTTTCCTCAGTGTTCCAGCTCATACAGTACCTTCCCAGAGAAGGATGAGGATTCAGTTAATATAATAAATTCCCACAGGTTTTTCCTTTAGTGTTTCTTTTTTTGGGAGGGCAGGGGGATACTTGCTCTTCACTACTTTAGGGGTACTTATTAACATTTTAAGAAAACTAAAAAAAGAACCAACGCAAGCAGAGTGCTTGTTTCAGTTTCCAAATGAAGTTTTAAAAGTTCTTTACGCGAAACCACATTTTAATGTAGAACATTAGAATGAATCACTAAGCAAAAACGCCATGCCTTGGTATATTCGTGTATACATTTTCCTGTTTATAAATATTTACAAAAATGCAAATATAGCGGTATATCAGTCCTGTATTAGTCAGTTCTCGTGCTGCTATAAGGATGTGCGTTAGACTAGGTAATTTTTAAAGGAAAGAGGTTTAATTGACTCACAGTTCTGCATGGCTGGAGAGACCTCAGGAAACTTACACTCATGGCAGAAGGGAAAGCAAATGCATCCTTCTTCACAGGGTGGCAGGAGAGAGAAGAATGAGAGTGGGGGGGGTGAAAGCCCTTTATAAAAGAGAACTCACTCACTGTCACGAGTACAGCATGAGGGTAACCACTCCCATGATTCAGTTACTTCCCGCCGGGTCCTGCCCATAACACGTGGGGATTATGGGAACTACAATTCAATGTCAAGACCAGCTCGGTCTGGGAGACCCTAACCCAGCGACGCTAGAGGAATTAAAGACACACACAGAAATATAGAGGTGTGAAGTGGGGAATCAGGGGTCTCACAGCCTTCAGAGCTGAGAGCCCCAAACAGAGATTTACCCACATATTTATTAACAGCAAACCAGTTATTAGCGTTGTTTCTATAGATATCAAATTAACTAAAAGTATCCCTTAAGGGAAACAAGGGATGGACTGAATTAATTGCAGCAGGAACACGCCCTTAAGACACAGATGGTTCATGCTATTGTTTGTGGCTTAAGAATGCCTTTAAGTGGTTTTCCGCCCTGGGCAGGCCAGGTGTTCCTTGCCCTCATTCCCGTAAACCCCACAACCTTCCAGCTTGGGCGTTAGGGCCATTAAGAACATGTTATAGTGCTACAGAGATTTTGTTTATGGCCAGTTTTGGGGCCAGTTTATGGCCAGATTTTGGGGGCTTGCTCCCAACAATTCAATATGAGATTTGGGTGGGGATACACCCAAACCACATCACCCCCTTATCTGTGATTTTGCTTTCTGCAGTTGTAGTTACTCTTCGTCAGTTTGAAAATATTCAATGGAAAATTCCAGAAGCAATGCCTGAGTTTTAAATTTCATGCCCTTCTGAGTAGCGTGATGAAATCTGGGACCATCACACCCTGTCCCACCCTGGATGCGACTCCTCCCTTTGCCAGCATCCCTGCCTGCAGCTCACTTAGTAGCCATCTCTGTGATGAGATTCACTGTCTTGGAATCACAGTGCTTGTTGTCAAGTCACCCTTAATTTACTTCCTCATGGCCCTAAAGCATAAGAGGAGTGGCACTGGCAATTTGGATACACCATAGAGAAGCCATAAAGTGCTTTCTTAAGTGAAAAGGTGAACGTTCTCAATAGGAAAAGAAGATCATATACTGTGGTTGTAAGAAGGAATCCTTGGGGCCAGGTGCAGTGGCTCATGCCTATAATCCCACCGATTTGGGAGGCAAGGTGGGAGAATCACTTGAGCCCGGGAGTTCAAGATCAGCCTGGGTAATATAGCAAGATCCTGCCTCTACAAAAAAAAAAAAAAAAAAAATTAGCCAGGCATAGTGGCACACACCTGTATTCCTAGCTACTCAGGAGGCTGAGGCGGGAGGATCACTTGAGCCCAGAAGTTGAAGGCTGTAGTGAGCTATGATTGCATCACTGCACTTCAGCCTTGGTGACAGAGTGAGACCCAGTCTCTTAAAAAGAATAAGCAAAAAAGGCTTTGCAGACGGCACTGCCGCCTGGAGCCCTGTACTGTCAGCCATGATCAACCCCACCGTGTTCTTCAACATGGTCATCAATGGCGAGCCATTAGGGCATGTCTCCTTCGAGCTGTTTGCAGACAAGGTTCCAAAGACAGAAAACTTTTGTGCTCTGAGCACTGGAGAGAAAGGATTTGGTTTATAAGGGTTCCTGCTTTCGCAGAATTAATCTAGGGCTTATGTGTCAGGTTGGTGACTTCACATGCCATAATGGCAGTGGTGGCAAGTTCGTCTACAGGGATAAATTTGATGACGAGAACTGCATCCTGAAGCATACAGGCCCTGGCATCTTATCTATGGCAAATGCTCAACCCAACACTAACGGTTCCCAGTTTTTGATCTGCACTGCCAAGACCGAGCGGTTGGATGGCAAGCTTGTGGTCTCTGGCAAGGTGAAAGAAGGCATGAAGATTGTGGAGGCCGTGGAGTGCTTTGGGTCCAGGAATGGCAAGAGCAGCAAGAAGATCGCCACTGCTGACTGTGGACAACTCAAATAAGTTTGACGTGTGTTTTACCTTCACCACCAGACCATTCCTTCTGTAGCTCCGGAGAGCACCCTCCGCCCCATTTGCTCGCAGTATCCTATTTGTGCTCTCACTGCAGTTCCCTTTGGATCCCATGTTTTCCTTGTTCCCTTCTATGCCGAGCTGGATTGCAGAGTTAAGTTTATGACTATGAAATAAAAACTAAATAACAAAAAATAATAATAATTACCCATAAAATTGTGAAAAAGGAAAAATGCCTTTGTGCATAGGCTATGCAGGATAGGAGTGGGGACTAGCCGTGGTTTTAGGCATCTCCTGGGAGACTTGGAACGCCTTCTTGAGGATAAGGGGTGCCTACTGTATGTTGTTTGTATTGATCTGTTGTCATTTGAATGTCTTTCCGGGTCACCACACAGCCTGCACCTGAGTCAGGTCAATTGGTTGGCCATCCCGTCACGTGATTCTATACAGGGTACCATTATTTATTCAGTTCCCTTTTGCTGGACCTTCATGGCCAAGGCTGCCAGTGGGCCCCTTCTTCCACAGTGACACTGTTTGCTCTGGGCACCTGGAGGGCCCCACTCATCCCTCCTGCTGGCTGGGATGTGCGTACCAGTAGTAGGAAGTTATTCCAGAGCACCTGCACCAAGCCAGCATCCTGGGGCAGGGGAGACAGGATGGAGGGACTCGGCCCTGCTGTAATCTTAGGGCACAACTTCCCCACTGAGGGATGCAGAGACCTTTTAACGAAAGTTAAACGTGCTTGTGTTGTGAGCGGCTGTTTTTTTGGGACTGGAGCCCACACAGCTCAACCTGTATACTAACTAATAAAACATCTGTGTGTAGGCCGGGTAACCCCAGCACTTTGGGAGGCCAAGGCTGGTGGATCACGAGAGCAAGAGATCGAGACCATCCTGGCTCACATGGTGAAACCCCGTCTCTACTAAAAATACAAAAAAAAATTAGGTGGACCTGGTGGTGGGTGCCTGTAGTCCCAGCTACTTGGGAGGGTGAGGCAGGAGAATGGCGTGAAGCTGGGAGGCGGAGCTTGCAGTGAGCCAAGATCACCCACTGCACTCCAGCCTGGCCGACAGAGTGAGACTCTGTCTCAAAAAAAAAAAAAAAAAAAAAAACCAAATAAAACAAAACATCTGTGTATAACTTTGTTCTTAGAGACATTTTCGTGTTTTCATTATGTAATGTTTTGAGTAAGTAGTATGATCTATTCAAAGGTCAGCTGTGTGGTACAAAATTCAAAAGGCATCAAGGGGAGGCAGCGAAGTTAAGTCTCATTCTCCCTGCACTGAACTTCTCCCTGATAGGCAGCTCCTGTTGCAGGCTCTTGGCGCGTCCTTCCAGTGGTGGCAAGGATGGGGGCATGTGCACACATGTGCCCCCGCAAGCCTTCAACACAAATGACAGCATGCCTCTTGATTTTTCACTTAACACCGTATCTCGGAGGTTGTTATATATCAAAATACATAGATCAACTTCCTTTTAGTTTTATTGTATTTTTTTGGAGTTTGCGGGGGTAGATGTCTCACTGTGTTACCCAGGCCGGTCTTGAACTCCTGACTTCAAGTGATCCTCTGGAATTGCTGGGATTGTAGGCGTGAGCCACCATGTTCAGCTCCAACCTCCTTTTTAAAAAGGCTGTACATGGGTCCTTTCCACTCAGAGAATCCTCTCTATATAGAGAGAGCTGTTTCTCTTTCTCTTCTATTAAACCTCCATTCCGAGAAAAGGGTGGGGGGCTGCTGTATATTGTAGCATTGAATGGATATACCATTACCTCTTTAATCTGTCCCCTGTTAGTAGACAGTAAGGTAGTTTTCAGTCTTTTGTGCTAGAACACAGGGCTGAAGTTAATATCCTTGAACATATATCACCTCTCCAGACTATTTCCTAATAAATATTTAAAAATCTTTCTCAGTTAAGTTTTAGGAAGACAGTGTGGTGTGTTGAGATGAGTATTAAACCAGGAACCAAAAAGCTTCCTTCACTAACCCTCACTTGGACTTTGGAAGTCAGTTAACCCCTCCGGGGATGAGTGTCTCCATTAGTAAATGAAACAAACTGCTTCAAGGGAGCCATTTGTCTTTAAAACTCATAATTTGACAAGTACATACTTTGTCCTGGGCCTGACCCCATCCTCAGGGATAACAAAAGGTTGGGGAAGGTTCTGAGAGGGAATAGCGCTGAGAAAACCATAGGCTTTGTGCATCAGGGACCCGTCAGACCCCAGGGTTCTTCTTGAGTTGACTTTTTGCTCTCACTTCCTAAGGATAAGGGGAAAAGATACATTTTGGCAAAGGAGAGACCCCAGTCCTGCTTGTCTCAGTTTTAAGCCATCCCTTCTAGACACTACCACTTGCTTCTTGTCTTGTAGACAACTTCTCAGAGCTCTGTGGTCTTTCTCTGTTTTTTAAAAATTTCTGTTTCTTTCCTCTACCATCCCAGAGCGGACTATGACCTCTGGCTCCGTTTTGGATCTGGGAGGTGCATTTCCTTTTGTGTTTGAGGACTCCAGGTTCACCTTTGTGATTCCTGGTGAAAAGCGCCATTTGTACAGCCTCACCAACTCGTCTTTGACCTTTGACTTTGCTCATAGAAATTGTTTTCTTTGTCTCTCATCTCTGGCCTTTGCCCTGGAACACATATCACAGGCTCATATACCAACCTTGGATCAAGCTATCTCACTTCTATGTGTGGGTATTACAACCTTTTTTTTTGAGACAGAGTTTTACTCTGTCACCCAGGCTGGAGAGCAGTGTCACGATCTCGGCTCACTGCAACTTCTGCCTCCCAGGTTCAAGCAGTTCTCCTGCCTCAGCCTCCTGAGTACCTGGGATTACAGGTGCGTGCCACCACACCCAGCTAATTTTTTGTATTTTTGGTAGAGACGGGGTTTCACCATGTTGACCAGGCTGTTCTCAAACTCCTGACCTTAGGTGATCCTCCCGCCGTGGCCTCCCAAAGTGTTGGGATTATAGGCGTGAGCCACCACATCCGGCCAACTTTCTTTTTTCTTTTTAAAACCATCTACAACTTGACTCTTGTGAGCCACCAGCTCCCTTGAGGCTCATAAGCCACAGATCTGTCCCTGTTTGTCTGTCAAATGGCTGAACAATTTGAATTTCATCTTCAATTGTATATAATGATCTTAAAGATATGTAAATAACAAAATTTTAAAGCACTTAAAATATTTCTTCCTGTATTCTGATCTTGCACTGTTTACAAAGACAGGTCTTACTTCACAAACTAAACTTCATGCTAGATGCATTTCTGGCCATTGAGTGTTGTATGAAAGTTTATTATAGTTTAAGATTATCTCTTATCAGAATTGGGCTTTTATGTGGTGTAGACACCAAAATTGTTTGATAATAATGAAATAATTATGAAAGGAGGAGGCTGGCCAGGCACTGTGGCTCACGCCTATAATCCTAGCACTTTGGGGGGCCGAGCTGGGCAGATCACCTGAGGTTAGGAGTTCAACACCAGCCTGACCAACATGGAGAAACCCCACCTCTACTAAAAATAGAAAATTAGCCAGTATGATGGTGCATGCCTGTAATCCCAGGTACTCGGGAGGCTGAGGCAGGAGATTTGCTTGAACCCAGGAGGCGGAGATTGCAGTGAGCCAAGATGGTGCCATTGCACTCCAGAATGGGTAGCAAGAGTGAAACTCTGTCTCAAAAAACAAAACAAAACAAACAAAAACGGAAAGGAGGAAGCTAATGAGATAGAATATACATTCCCACATTTCAAATACAAATACGGTACAGGTTTAGAAGAATCAAAAACTTGGAACAGCCCAATGTGTAAGAAGAGGGATGAGTTAGTAAACTAGACCAGAAGCTAGAGAAGAAGGACTAGTTAACAAACTGGACTAGAAGCTAGCAAAGGGGATCATCAAGATTCCTCTTTTCCAGACGCGCTTGTATTGATTCCAGGGCTTATTGTTCAGCCATTGTCTAGAGCTAGGCATCCTCTGCTGCTAACACCCGTGTAAAGATTTAAATTATTGGCTAGTCTCACAGTCACCTTTATCCAAAGCTGTAGCCTCAATAGCTACAGCCACCTGCCTGCTTGATGGATCTTTGTTGATGATCTCTGTCCCTCACTGGCCGTACACTTCTGGGACAGCTCTGAGCTCTGAGCCTTCTAGGGCTTGTCCATGACTTACTGCTTTGCACAGAGACGATGTTGCTTTGTAGATACTCCCTACACCAATCCCAAGAGGAGAAGTATGGGTTGAAGCTACCAAACCCATGATGGAGCTGAAATCCTACTTTAGATGAGGGCGTAGTGCAGCCAGATGATGACAACTGGAAGGTTGGCTTCCTGCTCTGGACTCAGCATTACACCTGGGAAAAAAAGAGTGAAGAAACTCATACTGGAATTACACAAATGAGCCACTGACAAAAACAAACTCATTTGTGTGACTTCTTCAAATCCTGAACTGCAGGTGAAAGCCATTATTGAATTTGATGGTCACATGATCAACTTAGGTAAGAGGGATGCCCCAGTCTAGGATGAGGACCAACTTTGGCCAGTACACCCTGATAACCTGAGTCAACCTTAGCCAACTTCCCCAACTGTGGGTGTGAGTTCTCTTCCAGCAGCAGGTAGTGTGATGTACCTTGGGTTACCTTTGGTTTTTATCCACTGTACCAAAACCTCATATTTTTTTCCTAGTAGTGTTATTCCTTCTGGTGAAGTGTTTTGGTATTCCAACCAGAACACCAGGGCATGTGCACACATGTAGCACAAAGATCTATTACAATTCCGTAAAATAGGTGAATAAAAAATGTCCAGAGATCACAATTAGACAGTTTACAAAAGAAGACCTAAAAATTGCCAGTAATTATCTGAAAAGATGGTCAACCCAAGGACATACGTAAATGAGAGACAACGTAGGGTAGTAATTATGTGGATTTTGGAGCCAGACTGTCTGGATTTCAGTCCTGGTTCTGCCGTTATTAGCCATGTGACCTTCAGTAAATTACTTAACCTCTCTCTACTTCAGTTTCCTCATCTATGAAATGGGAATAATAATAGCATTTACCTCCCAGTATGACAATTTACGAAGTTGGTATCTGTAGGGTGCTTGGCACCATGCCTGACACGTAGTAAGTGTTGCAGAGTGTTACCTGCTGTGGTGATGATTATGATGGTGATGGTGATGATGGTGGTGATGATGATGATGGTGGTAATGGTGGTGATAATGATGGTGGTGATGATGATGGTGATGGTAGTGATGGCGGCGGTGGTGGTGGTGGTAATGATGGTGATGATGACCATAATGGGAGTAGTGATGGTAGTGATGATGATGTGATGGTGATGATGGCGGCAGTGATGGTGGTGATGGCAGTGGTGGTGCTGGTGATGGTGATGATGATGGGTGTAGTGATGGTGATGGTGATGATGTGATGGTGATGATGATGGGGGTAGTGATGGTGGTGGTGATGATGATGATGATGATGGTGGTGGTGATGATGATGGTGATGGTAGTGATGGCGGCGGTGGTGGTGGTGGTAATGATGGTGATGATGACCATAATGGGAGTAGTGATGGTAGTGATGATGATGTGATGGTGATGATGGCGGCAGTGATGGTGGTGATGGCAGTGGTGGTGCTGGTGATGGTGATGATGATGGGTGTAGTGATGGTGATGGTGATGATGTGATGGTGATGATGATGGGGGTAGTGATGGTGGTGGTGATGATGTGATGGTGTTGATGGTGGCAGTAATGGTGATGGCGATGGTAGTGGCGATGGTGCTGATGGTGACAATGATGATAATGGTGATGATAGTAGAAATGATAAGATGGTGATGATGGTGGTGATGATGGTAATGGTGGTGATGATGTGATGGTGATGGTGATGATGGTGGTGATGGCAATGGTAGTGGCGATGGTGGTGATGATGGTGATGATGACTTTGGCAATGATGGCAGTAATGATATGATGGTGATGATGGTGGTAATGGCAGTGGTGGTGGTGTTGGTGTTGATAATGATGGTGATGATGGTGGTGATGATGATGTGATTGTAGTGATGGTAATGATGGTGGCAGTGATGGTGATGATAGCAATGGTAGTGGTAATGGTGGTGGTAATAATGGTGTTATGATGTTAGCAATGATATAGTGATGGTGATGATGGTGGTAATGGCAGTGGTGGGGGTGGTGGTGGTGATGATAGTGATGGTGATGATGGTGGTGATGATGATGTGATTGTAGTGATGGTGGCAGTGATGGTGATGATGTCAGTGGCAGTGGTGATGGTGGTGGTGATAATGGTGACGATGTTAGTAATGATATGGTGATGGTGATGATGGTGGTGGTGGTGGTGGCAGCGGTGTTGGTGGCAGCGGCAATGCCAGGATGCTCTACAAAGTGGTTGTTTCAGTTTACATTTTACCAACAGCATGTGAGTGTTCCCTTTCCTCACATTCTTCTGATATTCTTAGACTCTAAAATGTTTGCCAAATCAATGGGTGAAATTGAGTATGTTTTCATAAGCTTATTGGTTGTTAAGGCTGCCTCTTTTGTGAAGTGCTTATTCATATTGTGAGCCCATTCTTCTGTCAGCCTTTTGTCTTTTTCTTAATGTTTTTTTATTGATTTCTCATTCATCTAGCAAATAGTTATTGAGGATCTTTTATATGTCAGACACTGTTTTCGGTGCTAGGAATACAATGGAAAACACTGTTTTATGGATCTTACGTTCTAGTTAGAGAGAAACAATACAGTTCCAGCTAGCAATAAATTATATTTAAAAATTAAAGCAGGCCGGGCGCAGTGGCTCAAGCCTGTAATCCCAGCACTTTGGGAGGCCAAGATGGGCGGATCACGAGGTCAGGAGATCGAGACCATCCTGGCTAACACTGTGAAACCCCGTCTCTACTAAAAAATACACAAAAATAGCCGGGCGAGATGGCGGGTGCCTGTAGTCCCAGCTACTCGGGAGGCTGAGGAAGGAGAATGGCGTGAACCCGGGAGGCGGAGCTTGCAGTGAGCTGAGATCCGGCCACTGCACTCCAGCCCGGGCGACAGACTGAGACTCCGTCTCAAAAAAAAAAAAAAAAAAAAAAAAAAAAAAAAATTAAAGCAGTACAATCATAATAATAGCTGGCTTCTACCAGATGATTTCTGTGTGCCAGCTACTATACTGAATTCTTAGATGTATGAATTCGTTTTATCCTCACATTTTTTCTAATACTATTTATATCAGACAGGGTCTCATTGTGTTGCCCAGTCTGACTGTAGTGGCACGATCACGGCTCACTGCAGCCTCAAACTCCTGGGCTCAAGTGATCCTTCCACCTCAGCTTTCCAAGTAGCTGGGACCAGGGGCACACACCACCATGCCCAGCTAATTTTTTATTTTTTGTATAGACTAGGTCTTGCTGTGTTGCTCAGGCTGGTCTTGAACTCCTGGACTCAAGCAGTCCTACTGCCTTGTCCTCCCAAATGCTGGGATTACAGACATTAGCCACCACACCTGGCCTAATACTGGTTTTTGAAAACATCATCCTTTTACAGCTACAGAAACTGGAGCACAGAGAGGTTAAGTAATAAACTGAAAGTCACACAGCTGGGAACTTGTGGAGTCAGGATTCAAACCCAAGTAGCCAAACTCTACCTAATGCCTGCAGTCCTGGCCAGAATATAATGTTGTCTTTCTATACCATTCTAGAGATAAAATGTGAAGGAGAAAAGACCTTTGTATATATTCTGGCTGGTAATACTTTCTCATTTGTGTTATAAATGTCTAACCTTATTCTGTAACATAAATTTTTTTTTTATAATCACTTTACCATGAAATGTTTAACTTTGGTGTAGTCAAAAGTTATTATCTTTTATGGTTTGTACTTTTGAGTCCTTGTTTGAGTAATTATTTCCTTCACTGACATTATGAAGTTATCGTTTAATTCTTTCACTTACTCATTTGACAGATGTTTACTTGAGCATCTACTATATGCCAGACACTGTTCTAGGCACTAGAAAGATGTGGAGTAAATGGACATCACCGCCTTCAGTTTTAAGGTTTTGTTTTCCAAGTTTGGGTCTTTCACTCATTTGGAATTTTCTTTTTTCTTCATGTTGTGGGATGTAGCAAACTAATTTTATATTTCTGCATGTAGGAATTCGGCTCTTCTCATGCTATGTATTGAAAAGTTATTTTCACTGCTGATTTATGATGTGATCTTTATTATATATCAAGTTTCTTTACTATCATGGGTTGTTACTGATATGTCTGTTGCATTTCATGGACCTGTTTATCTATTCTTCAGTTCTGTTGTATTTTAATAACGTTTTCCTTATAAAGGTATTGTGATTATTATACACTACTTCAAAAATGCATGAAAATGCAAAGGGGAAGATTACAATCAGCTCTATTTCCCCATTTTCCATGCAGGAACTTGGAAATTAAGGGGGGAAATATTTGTAAAATAATTAGTCTCAAACCACTAATGTTTCTTCTATTTCACAGTGGACAGGAGCTAAGTTACTCCTCTGGAATTCACATGCCAAAAATTGAACTCCTTTGATGTCACTATATATATATAGATAGATAGATATAGATACAGATATAGATATAGATAAAGTTGTTTTTTTTTTTAAGAGAGAGGAAGAGTATCTTTCCTGATCCTCCCACCTCAGCCTCCCGGGTAGCTGGGAATACAGACACATGTCACTACACCTGGCTAATTTTAATTTTTTTGTAGGGATGGGGGTCTTTCTATGTTGACTAGGCTGGTCTTGAACTCCTGGGATCAAGCAGTCCTCCCTCTTTGGCCTCCCAAAGTGCTGGGATTACAGGCGTAAGCCACTGCGCCCAGCCTGATGTCACTCTTAAGACTGATGTATTAGTTGTATGAGGCTGGGCTGCTGTAATCAAGAGACCCTAATGTGGGATTGAACAACGCAGTGGAAGTTCACTTCTCATTCACGGACCAGCCTTGGGCACGTGTTCTGACGATGGTGAGGGAGTTCGCCTTCATTCTGTCATCCAGGGTTGAGGCTGCGCTATCGTGTGGCTCTGCCGTCCTCAGGGGTCTCACCTATGTCTGCGTCCAAACAGCACAAAGGACAGGAAGGGCATGGAGAAGCCACCCACAAGGGTTTCTGGACAGCAGGAAGTGACACACGTCACTCCCACTGGCTGGAACTCAGTCAGTGGCCACACCTGGCTATGAGGCACCTGGGAAGAGCTATCTAGCTGTGAGTCCAGAGAGAGAAACGATGGGTTTTGTGGATGTCATTGTGGACCACCTGTAAAGCGTTTACATGGCTCTATTACATTGGCTCTCCCATTAAGTCTTGTCTGTAGTTTCCATGAATACCTCTTTGAAGAGATTTGCTGGATGTGCTCATTAAATATTTGCCATTTCCATGGCTGAGAAGGAATGTATTGGTTTCTACTTGAGGTCTGAACGTGCCACTGATTCTCCCAGATGCAGGCTGAAGTGTCTGGGCTTTCAGAGGTGGCAAAACTGAGAGCCTTTTCTTTGTGACCTTTCATGTGAAACCCTGGGGAAGAGGGAGGTGGGACTTGTGTTCCTCAAGACCGAGGAATCTTTGTTAAAGGGCCACATGATATGCAGGCTGAACTTCCGTGACTCGGTAATCAGCCTTGAGTACTGGGAGTCCGAATCAGTCTTTCTTCATTGAATTTCCAGGCGAGTCTTCTTTTGGGCATGGATTTTCCTTCAGTATCTGGAAGCCTGCTTAGCACCTCTCCCACCCAGGCATGGGGGTGTCTCTTTCTGTCATGCTTCTCCCTCCAGAGTCCCTGGCGTCCTGTGGGATGCAAACCCCTGGCTAAGCAGCCACAGCCGACTCCTGATCTGCTCTAGCCATAACATCATCCTGTCACCCCCAAGGACAGGAGTGTCACCTGTCAACACTTCTAACTGTTGCATTTGATATAATTCACAAACCATACCATTTACTCGTTTAAAGCATACCATTTAGGCTGGACTTGGTGGCTCACGCCTGTAATCCCAGCACTTTGGGAGGCTGAGGCGGGTGGATCACTTGAGGTCACAAGTTTGAGACCAACCTGGCCAACATAGCGAAACGCTGTCTCTACTAAAACTACAAAACTTAGCTGGACATGGTGTCACGTGCCTGTAATCCCAGATACTTGGGAGGCTGAGGCAGGAGAATCACTTGAACCCAGAAAGCAGAGGTTGCAGTGAGTCAAGATGGCACCACTGCACTCCAGCCTGGGTGACAAAGTAAGACTCTATCTCAAAAACTAAAAAAGAAAAATAAGAAAATAAAGTATACCAGTTCAGCAGCTTTTTTTTTTTTTTTTTTTTTTGAGACGGATTTGCTTGTCGCCCGACGGCTTGGAGTGCAGTGGCCGGATCTCAGCTCACTGCAAGCTCCGCCTCCCGGTTTCACGCTATTCTCCTGCCTCAGCCTCCGGAGAGCTGGGGAACTAACAGGCGCCCGCCACCAGGCTAGTTTTTTTTTTTTTTTTTGTTTTTTTTTTAGTAGAGACGCGGTTTCACCGTGTTAGCCAGGATGGTCTGATCTCCTGACCTTCGTGATCCCGCCCGTCTCCGGCCACTCCAAGTGCTGGGAGGCTTGAGCCACCGCGCCCAGCCCATTCAGCAGCTTTTAGTTTATTCACAGAGTTGTGTACCCATCACTACAATCAATTTTAGAACATTTGCATCAACCCCAAAATAAACCCACATCCCTTAATCATGCCCAACCCCTCCATCTTCCCAGCCCCTGAGCACCACTAATCTAGTTCTGTTTCTGTGGATTTCCCTGTCAGGACATTTTGTAGACATGGAATTATACGATACATAGTCCTTGGCAACTGGTGTCTTTCGCTTAGCTTAGTGTTTTCGAGATGCATCCATTCATGTTATGTGTTTGTCGGCGCTTTAATTTTTTATTGCTGAATAATCCATCCTATAGATGGACCACATTTCCTGTCTCCATTCATGGAGGATAGACATTTGGGTTGTTTCCAATTTTTGGCTGTTATGAATGATGCTGCTATGAGTATTTGTGAACAAGTTCCTGTGTGGACATAAGTTTCCATTTCTCTTAGTTATGTACTGATGAATGTAGTGGCTAGGGTGTGCAGGGAATCTGTGTTTAGTGTTTTGAGGAACTGTCCACTGTTTTTCAAAGCAGCTGCTCCATTTTACGTTCCCATCAACAGTGTATGAGGGTTCCAGCGTCTCTCCATCCTCGCCAACACTGGCTTTTTTTTTTTTTTTGAGACAGAATCTTGCTCTGTCACCCAGGCTGGAGTGCAGTGGCGCGATCTCCGCTCACTGCAACCTGCGCCTCCCGGGTTCACGCCATTCTCCTGCCTCAGCCTCCCAAGTAGCTGGGACTACAGGTGCCCGCCACCACACCCAGTTAATTTTTTGTGTTTTTAGTAGAGACACGGTTTCCCTATGTTAGCCATGATGATCTCGATCTCCTGATCTTGTGATCCGCCTGCCTCCCAAAGTCCTGGGATTCCAGGCGTGAGCCCTCGCACCCGGCCTGGCTCTTTCTTTTTGGTTATAATTATCCTCATGGGTATCAGGCAGTGCACTGGTCAGCCCTGATTCTCAAATTCTCCTTTCCTTCATGGCCTCAGGAAATGGAAACATAGCTCTTCCTCACTGAAGGGCTGGGAAGCTCTGCCTCTTATCATTGTATAAATGCTATCAGATATGTCTGGGAGTTTGGAGGCTGGAATGACCAACTTAGTACGCATTTCTGTAGCTCCCTGTCAATTTAAAGTTCAGATGAAAGAGAGAAAAAGAAAAACTCTTGGTGAACTAGAGTAAACAAAAATGATGACGCTTTCTCCATTATGCCAAAATAAGAATATAAATTTTAGCAACACCGTTTGGAAGAAAAAAAAGTTTTGGCATGTAGCATCAATTAGCTGCCAAAATGGAGTTTTGGAAACCTCACTGAACAAGCTTTATAAGCTATAGAATAGGTGATATAAACTTACTTAAGGAATTTTTGGTGAAATGGTCTGGTGTTTTAATTTTTTTAATGTCTCCAGATCCTCTCAAGTTTCCATGAGTTTATCTGTTTTAGAGACTGTTGTTGTTGTTGTTGTTGTTGTTGTTGTTGTTGTTGTTGTTTTTGAGATAGGGTCTTACTCTGTTGCCCAGGCTGGAGTGCAGTTGCATGATCATGGCTCACTGCAGCCTCCCAGGCTCAAGTGATCCTCCCACCTCAGCCTCCCAAGTAGCTGGGACCACAGGTGCACACCACCATGCCCCGCTAATGTTTTACTTTTTATAAGGACAGGGTCTCACTGTGTTGCTCAGGCTGGTCTCAAGCGATCCTTCTAGGCTCAAGCGATCTTCCCGCCTCGGCTCCCCCAAAGTGCTGGTATTATAGGCGTGAGCCACCATGCCTGGCTGAGAAAATTATTAACTGACACCCAGGACAAATATATTTTCATCCAGTTGGATAGGCATCTACCTCAAAGCATCCTTACCAGTCACTGCCTTTTATTCTGTATCTCTCTGTAACCAAGCTTCTTGGAAATTTGGAGATATTTTAAAGTTGAAGTACTGTACCGAGAAGCTCTACCCGGGCTTTTAGTGGTTTCTGGAAAGCCATAACCAGCAGCAGTTAGAATAAATGGTAGAGGCGGGAGAGGGATAATCCCCTGGGCTGTGAAGTCATGGGCATGTCCACCATGATTTCGGTCCCTCCCACCCAGCCTCTGGCCCCAAGATAATGCTGAACACATAGTAAATGTTCAATAAATACTTGATAGTAAGTTGCAGTAGGCTTTAGCATTGAGGCTGGGACTATGGTAGCTTTCAGAAGTATTTTATGGCCTGGGAATAGGTGATGGCACCACCTCTAGAGCCAGGCTTATCCATTCATTCATTCCGCAAGCATTTGTATTAGTGTGTACTGGTGTGAGGCACTGGAGACTTTACGGACGCAATTATGAATAGACTTCTTAAGTAGCGTGTGCAAATGCATATGTAAATCACACTATAACAGTACAACAGATTCACCAATTCACAGGGTGCCAGCAATAGGAACACTGGGAGAGGAAAGCCTAAAATAGTCCTACTCCCAAACCAGAGAATATACAAAACTGAACGTATCTACAGCATATTTCTAGCTCATGTATGGCTGTGATATGTTTGTTCAATCCCAATTGCTAGTCAGATATTGACAGGTGTCCTTGGCCACCAGGTGATTTTAAATATGAACATCATGATAGCACAGATTTGATTCTGTTGATGAAAATAAACTACTCGTTGTGAGGTGGGCAAAGCCTTACTATTTTTAGACCACTAGGGTACCACTTGACAAAGTCTTAATGTATCTCCCAAAATAAGCACTGTTTTCTATTTTAGAATGAGAGTGGAAATATGAATCCATAGCTCAAGTGCTTAGTTCGTTTTTCTTTTTCTCCAGCTCTGTCGCCCAGGCCAGAGTACAGTGGCACAATCTTGGCTCACTGTAACCTCCATTTCCCAGACTCAAGCTATCCTCCCACCTCAGCCTCCTGAGTAGCTGGGACTACAAGTGCATGCCACCACACCTGGCTAATTTTTTTTTTTTTTTTTTTTGGTAGAGGCTGGGTTTCCCCTTATTGCCCAGGCTGGTCTGCAACTCCTGGGCTCAAGCTGTCCACCCGCCTCAGCCTCCCAAAGTGCTGGGATTACAGGCATGAGCCACTGTGCCCAGCAAAGTGCCTAGTTCTTAAATAGTTTATCTCACTATTGCACATGCCTTTCATATTTGGACGTTACAGAGGAATTATCCATTTTAAATTGAAAAGTTCATTACTTTAACACATGAATAACCAGTGGAAAGAAAAGTTCCTTTGTAACCTAGATCCTAGGTAACAAAACTAGCGCTTTGTGTTTTGTTTGTTTGTTTGTGACAGGGTCTGTCTCTGTAGCTAGACATTTAGAGCTTTTCACTGTTAGCTCCAGTAGTAAAAATCTTTATCAGGGAACATTTCCTCCTCCGTGAAAAAGCAGTTTGTTGTTCTGTTGCTTCAAGATTAGTGTTTTGTTGTACCCAAGGGATCTTTATAATAGAGTTTTTCATATCATGTACCTGTCCTCCAGAAAGCTGACTTAAATGTAGATTAGGAGAGTAGTGATAACCGTGGAAACTATTTTACTTTAGTTATAAAATGTGGTTTATCTCTGCAATCTTCCTGCATCGTGCCATCCAAGCACCTGCAGGATGACTGAGCAGGGACTGGTATTCTTCTGGGTTGCCTGTTACCGTCTTCACTCTGCGACCTTTTATTCCTCACCTACATCCTAACACAGTTATTTTCTACTGCCTGTAGCATCTGTGGTTTTCGAAATGATTAATTGTATGCAGTTCAATTTCATTTAATGGTTTTTGTTTGTTGGTTGGTTTCACCATCTTTGCATTTCCTGCAGAAGTCCTGGAGGGTATTTGGGAGCCAAAAAGAAAAAGAAGAAACAGAAGAGAAAAAAGGAGAAACCAAATTCCGGAGGCACCAAGTCAGATTCGGCATCTGATTCCCAGGAGATTAAAATTCAGCAGCCTTCGAAAGTGAGAGCTCTGTTTTATTTTTTTTCCCCTGTGTGGTTTCTTGTGCCTATGAGTGGGTGTACGCAGTTTAGCGCCCTGCTGGATCAGATGTGTAGGGACTTTGTTGTGACTGTGTGTTGAATGCCACTAGTAACTGGAAGCTCTTCACAGCCTCCTTAAAACGGACTTTGGCATCCAAATAATGAAGGGGTACACTGTGCTTTTGTGTGTGTGTGGATACCTGCTGTGTTTTTCCCTTTTCTCAGTGAATTTGTATTTAGATTGTCGTTCGAGAAGAAAGTCTCAGTGTGAGCTTGTTAGGTGTTTTTGAAATTACACTTTAATATTTGATTACTTTTAGTTCAGAAGATATTCACATTGTAATTTTTCTGAGTGTCTGTCTAATTACCTGAATAGCACAACACCATCTGGCAGCAGATTTCAGCGGGAACAGCCATGGGTAAGTTTCTCGTTGACTTTGAATCAAACCAGTTTGCAGCGGTCGTTCTTCATTTTAGTGCCAAGGGTGGGAAATAGTTCCTGACATTCTCCTAGTTTAGACCAAACCAGAAGTTGTCCAGCTGGGCCCCGCGTTGGCAGATGGTGGCCAAGAAGAGGGTTGATTGTACTGCGTGGGTGTCTGGTGGCACAGATGGCAGCCATCCCTGTCTGTGGAGCCAACCCCCAGGCACCCTGTGTGCTGGGCCTCTGGGAAACACAAAGCCCTCTTGATGTAAGAAACTCACAGTGAAAAGGGTAGAATCACCCAGGCACAGTGGCTCACACGTGTAATCCCAGCACTTTGGGAGGCCGAGGCAGGCAGATCTCTTGAGTCCAGGAGTTTAAGACCAGCCTGGGCAACATGGCGAAACCCTGTCTCTACTAAAAATTACAGAAAGTTAGTTAGGCGCGGTGGCATGCACCTGTAGTCCTAGCTACTTGGGAGGCTGAGGTGGGAGGATAGTTGGAGCCTGGGAGGTAGAGGTTGCAGTGAGCCAAGATCATGCCACTGCACCACAGCCTGGTGACAGAGACCATGTCAATCAATCAATCAATGTGAGTAGCTTGTGGTGTTATGGAAACAGCTCAAGAGGTGACGTCTGAGGCCTTGAGCTTGTTCTCTGTCCCTTTGCTCACCAGTTGTGTGCCTTTCCCCGGGTATTGCACTTCCTTTAGCCCAGTCCCTTATCTTCTCTCCAACTCGCAGTTTGATCTTGAGGCTCCAGTTAGAGCATTTTTATTCAAGAGTTTTTACATCCTAAAACAGTGCCTATATATGTATGGTAGTTACTACCATTCTGCAAGCTTTGTGGATTTCCTTTTTTCTTATGCAGAGTTTCTGTTGTGTTCCATGAAGTGAGTCTTGCAGGTGGTTTTGTTGTTGTCACCTGTTTTACACAAGAGAACCGGGAATCACTGAGAAGGAAAATTACTTGCCCCAATTTTTCCCTGACTGACTGCAGGGTGAGAAGAAAACGGAATCTTCCTCCCTAGCTTTTCAGCTTGGTTCTCAGGTAATAAATATCCTACCCACTAGACATAGCTTTCCAAGGTAACTCATAGAGGACACCACCATATGCTTGCACAATACTCTTCCCGTTTCTAAATGTCACTTCATCAGATAAACGTGGCATCCCTGACCTGCAGTGTGGACATCTCCTGCTGCTTTCAGCATCACCATCAGTCTCTGCCCATCCCCTCCACCTCTAGTGACTGTGAGCCTTTCCCCTCTCTCTGGTCACTTATGAGAAACTAGAACTAAGCCAGGCAGCCGGGAACTCTTGGCATTATATGGTAGGTGTATTAGTCAGGGTTCTCTGGAGGGACAGAACTAATGGAATAGATGGATAGATAGATAGATAGATAGATAGATAGATAGATAGATAGATGGATGGATGGATGGATGGATGGATGGATGGATGGATGGATGGATGGATAGGACAGAACTGATGGAATAGATGGATAGATAGATGGACACACAGGTAGATAGATAAAGGGGAGTTTATTAAGTATTGACTCACATGATCATAAGGTCCCACAATAGGCCGTCTGCAGGCTGAGGAGCAAGGAGAGACAGTCTAAGTTCCAAAACTGAAGAACTTGGAGCCTGATGTTCGAGGGCAGGAAGCATCCAGCACGGGGGAAAGATGGAGGCTGGGAGGCTAGGCCAGTCTCTGTTTTCACATTTTTCTGCCTGCTTGTATCCTAGCTGCGCTGGCAGCTGATTAGATGGTGCCCACCTAGATTAAGGGTGGGTCTGCCTCCCCCAGCCCACTGACTCAAATGTTCATCTCCTTTGGCAACCCCCTCACAGACACACCCAGAATCAATACTTTGTATCCTTCAATCCACTCAAGTTGACACTCAGTAGTAACCATCACAGTAGGGAATTTCTTTTATGAATTTGGAGGAAGTCAGTAGTGTCTTAAGATGGGCTTTTCTCCATTGCGTTTTTTAAATCTGGGGCTCTTTTCCTTTAAGCTTATGCCAGCTTTTTTTTTTTTTTTGAGACGGAGTCTCGCTCTGTCACCCAGGCTGGAGTGCTGTGGCTGGATCTCAGCTCACAGCAAGCTCCGCCTTCCGGGTTCACGCCATTCTCCTGCCTCAGCCTCCCGGGTAGCTGGGACTACAGGCGCCGCCACGTCGCCCGGCTAGTTTTGTATTTTAGTAGAGACAGGGTTTCACCGTGTTAGCCAAGATGGTCTCGATCTCCTGACCTAGTGATCCGCCCGTCTCAGCCTCCCAAAGTGCTGGGATTACAGGCTTGAGCCACCGCGCCCGGCCACTTATGCCAGCTCTTGATAGCACTGTAAATTACAATGGACTGCATTGCAGAATATTCTGGTCTACACACAAGAACCAAAATAAAAATGATATTTGGATTCTTATAGACTTTTAGTGTGATAAAACTTGGACATTTTTTTCCAAGGTATTAAATTTGGAAAATAATAGGTAAAGAGTATAGTTGATGGTTAGTATGCCACAGAAAGCGTGTGTGGAAGAAAAAGAGAATATACCTGCCTCTTACATAGGAGTGGAATCGTGGGAAGTTAATGTCGGGCGGATATTCATCTCACCTTGCCTGACACACATTCATTCTTCCCAGGTAGTGCTACTATGGAATGTGAATGGACAGGCATAAGAATTTATTGTAGCTGAGTTTTCCTTACTGCTTTGTCCTTGTGGGTTTGGAAATTGTATTTATTTGAATCTACTTTCAGAAAGCATTTAAATAGGGCCGTATGTGGTGGTTCGTGCCTGTAATCACCGCATTTTGGGAGGCTGAGGCGGGCAGATCACTTGAGGTCAGGAGTTCAAGACCAGCCTGGCCAACATGGTGAAACCCTGTCTCCACTAAAAATACAAAAATTAGCCAGGCATGGTGGCACATGCCTGTAATCCCAGCTACTCAGCAGACTGAGGCAGGAGAATCGCTTGAACCCAGGAGGCAGAGGTCACAGTGAGCCAAGATCATGCCACTGTATTCCAGCCTGGGTGACAGAGTGAGACTCTGCCTCAAAATGAAAAAAAAAAAAAAAAAAAAAAGAAGAAGAAGAAGAAAGAAAGCATTTAAATAGTGAGCATTGGGATATCAATATTTCGCAAAGGGACATTTCATGCTGAGAGTGCTGGTCAACCCGATGAGCTGATTAGGTAGGGAATAAATCACCCTGAAGTCTTCTTTGTGCAGTTGGTCGTTTTGGTCACTGGGTCATGTGGAACAAAGATGCTGATTCATGTCTGTTGCAAAATAGTTTGAGCTTGATATATTACTGTTAGAAGATTTAACTCAGAAACCAGGAAAGAAATCAAGGAAAAAAAACTAAATCAAGAAAGAAAAATTACCTTGACAAATTCATTATAGTCACTGTAGTTTTATTTTTATAAGACTGGGCTCTACTTTGCCATTTTAAGCTAAACTGATGCACAGCTAAGCATTACTAGTTGAAATATGCTGTGATCTCCATTCCTGTTTTTTTTTTTTTTTTTTTTTGAGGTGGAGTCTCGCTCTGCCCCCCGGGCTGGAGTGCAGTGGCCGGATCTCAGCTCACTGCAAGCTCTGCCTCTCCGGTTCACGCCATTCTCCTGCCTCAGCCTCCCGAGTAGCTGGGACTACAGGCGCCCGCCACCACGCCCGGCTAGTTTTTTGTATATTTTTAGTAGAGACGGGGTTTCACCGTGTTAGCCAGGGATGGTCTCGATCTCCTGACCTCGTGATCCGCCCGTCTCGGCCTCCCAAAGTGCTGGGATTACAGGCTTGAGCCACCGCGCCTGGCCCTCCATTCCTGTTTAAATTGTAACGTCTTCTAATAGATTGTGTTGTTGGAGTTCAGATACACGTAAATTTCATTTTGCTAGAAATTTGCTCCTTTTAATGTTGGAGACTTAAAAGACACCCAAGGAAAAGAAGTCATCCAAAGATATAATAATGACAACCAGAAAAGTATTTTGTTAAATTTGTATGTGTTATTAAGATAGGACCTTTATGATTTTGATGTTAATCAAATGTAAGATAAACAACTTACAAAAACTGTGGCAATCATGCTGTTAGATTTCCAAGCAGAGACAAGAAGACTTTCACCTGCCTCCAGCTGGACTTCAGAACTTCGTTTCCTTAGGGTTCTTGACAGTGTTTGTATGAAACAAACCCTGTTCTGTGCTGTGTAAGACGAGTAAGCTTCCCAGGTTAAAATTATTGCTCCAGACCACAGATTTCAGATTCCAAGTGGAACAGAAGTCCAAAGTTGCTGTTTATAAACTTCTAAGGGTCGATTGTACCTTTCGACGGTGTCCACCCTGTGTTGACATACAGCAAAACCAAAGGGCTCTGAAACTTCTAACCACTTTCTGAATTACAGCGAAGAATATTCTTTGCATGGTGTTGAAGTCCTACAATGTCTCAGTGATTTTACATATTGAAAAAAGTCATTGATTTCCATTTTAGTCTTCTGTACTGTCCTCTATTTCAAGTAGTCTCATGTTCCATGTATTATCATGTTATTTGAGGAGTTAAAAAATAAAAAAAAAGAACTGGGGAATCTTCAAGAGGCGGCGGGAATATTGGCTTTGAGAAAGGAACCTTAGAATTTAAAGGTACTGTTTTACCTAAAAAGGAGTCCAGTTTCCAACACTTGGGTTGGGAACGACAGGCTATGGTTGCCCAGGATCTGAAGTACAGAGGAAATTGCTCATCCTTCTGGTGGGAGAGTTTGTCTCTAGAGGATCAGGAGGGTCAGGAGAAGGGCAGGGTGTGGCCGGGAGGAAGGGACATGGTTAGAGATTTCCTTTCTTGATCATTTTCATCGCAGTTCAGCACTGGGTTCACATCGACCT
>NW_016803312.1:887424-899940 GCF_001698545.2 Rhinopithecus bieti
TTCCTTCTTCCCTCCCCCCTCCCCCCCCCTCTCTCTCTTTTCTCTCTTTCTTTTCTTTTCTCTCTCTCTCTCTCCCCCTTTCTTTCTCTCTCTCTCTCTACCTCTCTCCCTTTCCTTTCCTTCCCTTTCCCTTTCCTGACAGAGTCTCACTCTTATCACCCAAGCTGGAGTGCAATGGCAAGATCTCAGCTCACTGCAACCTCCACCTGCCAGGTTCAAGTGATTCTCCCGCCTCAGCCTCCTGAGTAGCTGGGATTACCTGCCATCATGCCTGGCTAATTTTTGTATTGTTGTAGAGACGGGGTTTCACCATGTTGGCCAGGCTGGTCTCTTAACTCCTGACCTCAGGTGATCTGCCCGCCTTGGCCTCCCAGAGTGCTGGGATTATAGGTGTGAGACACCACGGCCAATATTCTCTCTTTCTTTGTTTTCTGTCTCTCTCTCTCTTTCCCCCTCCCCTCCCCTCCCCTCCCCTCCCATTCCGTGTTTCCATTCTGGAAGTTCTTTCCCTCATCCCCTCATTGCTTCTGCAGAGCATTTACTCTGACAGTGCCCCCAAGGCTCGTGGCTGCCTGGCTGCTGGATGACAGTAATGCATACATTGCCCGTCTCCCCCAGAGGAATAATGCCGGGGACCATTTGTAGGTGGATGGGAAACTGAAGCAAAGTGTGCTTCAATTTAGATTCCCCAAACTGCCAGAGCCCCATTAAAACTAGACAACTGTTGTTACCTTTAACAGAAGGTTTGCTTCTATTTTCATGTGTAACACACAAGCCCATGGCCTTGACTGGGCTTGGAGGAGGATTGTTAGTGTGTAGGTATTATAGTCTCTGAGGCAGATACACGTGCATCTGCTCAAGTTTAAGATCAGCAGCCGCTCTCTCATATTCTGTGTGTCTGTCTTTGCTGTCGTAGAATCCCAGCGTTCCAATGGAGAAGTTACAGGATATCCAGAGAGCAATGGAGCTGTTATCCGCATGCCAGGGCCCAGCCAGGAACATTAACGAGGCTGCAAAGCACAGATACCAGTTTTGGGACACACAGCCAGTACCTAAACTCGGTAAGTCTTTCTGCTTTTCTCTTTTTTACCCCAGAAACAAAGCTGGATGAACAATAACAATAAAAACACAAAGAGTGTTAACTTCACGTGTATCATTTATTTCATACCACAGATTTGAAATGCAGGAGTAAAATTTTTCTTCTGAAAATACAAATATTAGATAGTGATACTGACTTTCGATAACCATTATTTTAGTCCAATTTCTATCCCAATGAAACATCCAATTTCCCCACACTTGAAAAATTACTATTATTATTTTTATTTTTGAGATAGGGTCTCACTGTATCACCCAGCCTGGAGTACAGTGGCATGATCATAGCTCATTGCAGCCTCCACCTCCTGGGCTCAAGCGATCCTCCCATGTCAGCCTCCCATATATCTGGGACCACAAGTGCACACCACCACACCTGGCTAATTTTTGTACTTTTTTTTGTACAGACGCTGTTTCAGTATGTTGCTTGGGCTGGTCTCGAACTCCTGGCCTCAAGTGATCCACCTGCCTTGGCCTCCCAAAGTGCTGCGGTTACAGGTGTGAGCCACTGCGCCCAGCCCATTAGAGTATTAAAAATGTATATCAGGTTCTGTGATGGAAGGACCAGGCCCTGAGGGTCCCTCATTCAGCAGGTGTCTGTTGAGTGTTATTAAATGCCAGACATAGTCCAGGGCACACACCTGGAAACGGTGGAAAAGCAGGACAAAAGGTGGCCAGGCTGGGGAGGAGGGGCGACATATTGAGGTAGAGAAAGGCTTTGGTTAAGCAACAGATGCTGGGAGAAAGTGATGTGTGATGTGTAAGCTTCTGTTGGGAATTTCAAGGGGCCAGTCCCTTGAGGACCAGAGAGCCTCAAGCCGAAGGAAAGCACCAGGAAGGCCCTGAGCTGAGGCCAGCCCTGGTCAGCATGGCCAGAGCACTGGGAGCAGGGGGGAGGGAAGGTATGGAGAGGGGGCTGAGGCGGGCAGCAGCCATGGGGAAGAGCCTGGGTTTTAGTCCCACCGTGTTGGGAAGCTCTGCAGAGAATGACTTGGAAAAGGTATCTTGGTGGAAATCACTAGAAACTGTGATGACCTGGACTACGCTGCTAGCAGTTCAGATGGAGAGAAGTAACCAGCTTTGAAATTATCTTTAGGTGTTGCTGGGAGGGGGCAGAGGTCACTGCAGCCCTTTCCTCTCCCAGTTTGTGGAAATGCAGTAAAAAGAACACACCTCCCAAGGCTGTTGAATGAAACCTATATTGCTTATGACGGTGTGTAAGATAAGCCTGCGTTGTAGGCCTTGAGACTCAGAATCACTGTTGTTTTGTAATGAAATCTTTGCCATTGGATGACAAAGTATTTCTCCTTTTATTTAATTGGCAAAATAGGCCAGCCACGGTGGCTCACACCTATAATCCCAGCACTTTGGGAGGCTGAGGTTGGAGGATCACTTGAACCCAGGAGTTTGAGATCAGCTTGGGCAACATAATGAGATTCCGTCTCTATAAAAAAAATTAAACAATTAGCTGGGCACTGTGGTGTACATCTCTAGTCCCAGCTACTTGGGAGGCTGAGGAGAGAGGATCGCTTGAGCCCAGGAGTTGGAGGCTTCAGTGAGCCGTGATCGCGCCACTGCACTCCAGCCTCGGCGACAGAGTGAGACCCCATCTCAAAAAAAAAAAAAGAAAATAATTGGTGAAACAGCAATGATTTCACACCACTGCCTAGCTTTCATGTTTCAGTCCAGAGGCGCTTGATATAACAGCATCTTTTTAAAGATTATATGAAACCCAAGGGCCCTGAGACTGATTTTGCTTATGTCGCTGACCACTTTGGATGGTTAGAATACTTTGTCATTTAATATTCTCTTTTTTTGCCTTTCTTTTTTCTCTTTCTCTCTCTGCTCAGATGAAGTCATAACATCTCATGGTGCAATTGAACCAGATAAAGACAATGTACGCCAAGAACCGTATTCTTTGCCACAGGGTTTTATGTGGGACACTTTAGACTTGAGTAATGCCGAAGTGGTGAGTGAGTAAAAACCTCTTAAATTCAACTCCCACATTCACACATTGCTTCTGAGTTGATTCTGAGCACCATGGATAGGACACTTGTTTTATCTTATAGCTCAAGGAGTTATACACGTTGTTAAATGAGAATTACGTAGAAGATGATGACAATATGTTCCGATTTGACTATTCACCCGAGTTCCTGTTGTGGTAAGTCTAAGTGGTCACAGATGTCGTGGATAGGCGCTATTGACTTGGGGACTCCTGCCTCTGTTCCTGTATTCTTGGACAATAATTGGTGCGTGTTTTCTTGTCTACCATGACCTCAGGGCTCTGCGTCCACCAGGCTGGCTCCTGCAGTGGCACTGTGGGGTCAGAGTGTCTTCAAACAAAAAACTGGTCGGGTTCATAAGCGCCATCCCAGCAAACATTCGGATTTATGACAGGTATATGTTTAAGCTCAACCATGCTGTTTTTATATGTTTCTTTTCCAAGAATTACAATTAGAGTAGGCCTTTAAAAGTTAGTGAATGCAGGCCAGGCGCGGTGGCTCACGCCTCTAATCCCAACACTTTGGGAGGCCGAGGCAGGTAGATCACCTGAGCTCAGGAGTTTAAGACCAGGCTGGTCAACATGGTGAAACCCCACCTCTACTAAAAATACAAAAATTAGCCGGTCATGGTGGTAGGCACCTGTAATTCCACCTACTCAGGAGGCTGAGGCAGGAGAATTGCTTGAACCCAGGAGGCGGAGGTTGCAGTGAGCCGAGATTGCGCTGTTGCACTCCAGCCTGGGTAACATGAGTGAAACTCCGTCTCAAAAAAAAAAAAATGACTGAATGGAAGCTGTCGGTGGTCAGGGAGGTTGTGTATGTGTGGAGGCAGAGGCTTTATGGAAACTCCCTGATTGGTTTTGCTGTGAACCTAAAACGGCTTTAAAACATAAAGTTTATTAAGTAGTAAAGAAAAAAAAACCTGGACTGTGAATAAAAATAAAGGACAGTGGGTTCTTTTTCTCTTTTTCTCTCTCTGCCTCTCAACCTCATACATGCTCACACATATATGTATCAGAATAAATGAAGCCTTGGCCAGGCACGGTGGCTCACACCTGTAATTCTAGGACTTTGGTTGAGGCCGAGGCTGGCAGATCACTTGAGGTCAGGAGTTCAAGACCAGCCTGGCCAACATGGCGAAACCCCGTCTCTACTAAAAATACAAAAATTAGCCAGCATAGTGGCACATACCTGTAATCCTAGCTACTTGGGAGGCTGAGGCACGAGAATCACTTGAACCCAGGAGGAAGAGGTTGCAGTGAGCCAAGATTACACCATTGCACTCCAGCATGGGCGACAGAGCAAGACTTCATCTCAAAAAAAAAAAAAAATTGCTTCAAAATTTTTTAGGAGAGATAAAGCTTTCTCTCCATAGGATACATTGCATTTTTAGTTAGGATCTCCAGCCCAGAAAGTCAAAGATCCAGCTGTGAAAGTCAAAGATGTCATAATAATTGGTCTCTTTACTTTTCAGTATATTAGGTTAGCTTATTTACTGTGAAAAGCATTTGATCTCAAGGAATATTTTGTGCCAAATGAAATGTGTACCTGGAAACAGAGCCAGGAACAGGCTTTGAAGATCCAGGAGGTTTACTGTAGCTCAGAGCAGCACCAGCTCTGGTCTGCCCAAAGCCCCTCTCAGGGATCCCAGGGGTTTATATCACACTCCAAAGCAATTATCTTACCAGATTCTGCACCAGATGACCCAGTTATTACCGTAATTATGTACATTATTGGAAAAACAGATCTAGAAACTTAAAGAGGGGCAGGTCGTAGTGATTCATGCTCGTAATCCCAGCACTTTGGGAGGCTGAGACGGGAGGATTACTTGAGGCCAGGAGTTCGAGACCAGTCTGGTCAACATAGTGATACCTCATCTCAAAAAAGAAAAAAAAAAAAAAAGTTTAAAGAACCATAGCTGATCCAATTTCTAAACTGAAAACTTGTAACAGACCAAAGTCCTAAAATGTATTTAGAACAAGAGGGTTGGAGCCTCCATGCGTTTTACAGTCATTTTGGCAGTAAGATATGGGGAATAGTGTTTCCATCTGAATTTGCGAAATGTCTAAGTGATAGAATATTTTTCTTAAATATTGTGTTAAAGAGTGGCTTTCAGGCCAGGCGCGGTGGCTCACGCCTATAATCCCAGCACTTTGGGAGGCCAAGGCAGGTGGATCACGAGGTCAGGATTTCGAGACCAGCGTGGTCAATATGGTGAAACCCTGTCTCTGCTAAAAATACAAAAATTAACTGGGCGTGGTGGTACGCGCCTGTAATTTCAGCCACTCGGGAGGCTGACAAAGGAGAATCATTTGAACCTGGCAGTCAGAGGTTACAGTGAGCCGAGATTGCGCCATTTCGCTCCAGCCTGGGTGTCAGTGTGACAGTCTCAAAAAAAAAAAAAAAAAAAAAAAAATGGCCTTTTTTTTTTTTTTTTTTTTTTTTTTTTTTTTTTTTTTTTTTTTTTTGAGACAGGGTCTTGCTCTGTTGTCTAGGCTGGAGAGCTGGAGTTCAGTGATGCGATCATGGCTCACTGCAACCTCTGTCTCCCGGGCTCAAGTGATCCATCCACCTCAGCCTCCCAATAACTGGGACCACATGCATGTGGCAACATGACTGACTGATGTTTCCAGATGAGAGTCTCAGTGTTGCTCAGGCTGGTCTCAAACTCCTGGTCTCAAGCAGTCCACCTGCCTTGGCCTCCCAAAGTGCTGAGATTACAGGCGAGAGCCACTGTGCCTGGCCCGCATTCTTATTCTTGGATATTTCCTGGGTATCATCTTATTTTTTAAAATGTGTTGGCTCTTCATTTTCAATCTTGTTTTGACTCTTAATCTTCACCATCTTTATTCCTTAGTGTGAAGAAGATGGTAGAAATCAACTTTCTTTGTGTTCATAAGAAGTTGAGATCCAAACGGGTAGCCCCAGTGCTAATCCGAGAAATCACTAGAAGAGTGAACCTGGAAGGGATCTTCCAGGCTGTGTACACCGCGGGAGTGGTTCTTCCTAAGCCTGTGGCCACGTGCAGGTACCAGTATCATATTTCTACCTCAGGTCCTCCCTTTATCAAACATGTTGAGCCTCACCACTGTTCTTCTAGAAGTAGTTTGCTGGTAGCAGAGATGGAGACTAGAACCTAGAATCACCAAGTCCAGTATTCTTTCTGGTATATCATTTGCCACTTGGTGATTAAAAAAAAAATTTTTTTTGACATTTTCCTACGAATTGATGTAGTATCTATCTTTTTTTTTTTTTTTTTGAGACAGACTCTCGCTCTGTTGCCCAGGCTGAAGTGCAGTGGTGTGATCTCGGCTCACTGCAACCTCTGCCTCCTGGGTTCAAGTGATTCTTCTGCCTCAGCTTCCCAAGTAGCTGGGATTACAGGCATGTGCCACCACACCCAGCTAATTTTTGTATTTTTAGTAGAGGCAGGGTTTCACCATGTTGGTCAGGCTGGTCTCGAACTCCTGACCTCGTGTGCATCTATACTTCTAAGTCTATTCCATGTGAAAGATGGTTGCTGTCTCTTCATGGGAAAACCTAGGACATGATGATCTTAAAATTCCAATGTCATACCATTTTCTTTCCACCCCAAAGCTTAGTTTTCTGCTGTGCTTTGCAGCACTACCAAAGTGTCCTGAAAGTCTGTTAAGCATCCATCCAAAAGGCTCAGATGTAGAGAGACCTAAGCTCTGTTTTTACAACTTTGTCTGCACTATTCAAGCTTTCAAAGGTTATTCCAGTGAGAAAATTATCAGATTGCCACAAGACTAACCTGTTTCTAAAACATCGGAGTTTATTTCCCCACCCCTCACCACTGTTTTTATTGATTTCAGTAGGATGAAACTTAAAATTACTATATCCTATTAAATTATTACATTCGTTAAGTAAGTGGAATACTAGATTTTTTCACGGGTATATTTTAATACAAATCATTTATCCCAGAGCCTGGAATCACTTAAGAAATTTAAGCTAGTTTCTCAAAAAGTTGTTTTCTTTGGTGTGTAGTCTGTAAAGGTGAAGGCTACTAATTTAGGGGATTTATTTTCATGTTTTTAAACTTTCTGATTGGCCTTTTGTAGAATCAGTGATGGTCCTTAAACACTTGGAAACCTGAGTATGGTTAATATTTCTTTTTTTGCGTGTCTGAGATACTCTTGCTCTGTTGCCCACGCTGGAGTGCGGTGGCGCGATCTCGGCTCACTGCTGCAACCTCCGCCTCCCGGGTTCCAGCAATTCTCCTGCCTCAGCCTCCCGAGTAGCTGGGATTACAGGCGCACACTATCACGCCCGGCTAATTTTTGTATGTTTAGTAGAGATGGGGTTTCACCATGTTGGCCAGGCTGGTCTCGAACCCCTGGCCTCAAGTGATCTGCCCACCTCAGCCTCCCAAAGTGCTGGGATTACAGGCATGAACCACTGTGCCCAGCCAATTAATATTTCTTTTGCAGTTTTAAGATTTCTCTTTAGTGAAAAAGATGAAAGGTCACAAAGTCCAGAAGAACATAACTAGGAGTACAAGATACATTTTAGATATTAAAAATTGACTGATAAAATGATGATGTAGGATGAGGGCCTCTGTCTAGTACAGAGGGTCTGTCTCAAAAAAAAAAAGTAAGTAGTAAATGCTTATGTAACAGCCAAGCTGAGACAAAGAGTGAAACTTGTAGAGTTAGAAATCAATTAGATTTTAAAACCTTTATTGTATTCCAGATACTGGCATCGATCCCTAAACCCTAGAAAACTGGTAGAAGTGAAATTTTCTCACTTGAGTAGAAATATGACTTTACAGAGAACAATGAAACTCTACAGACTTCCAGATGTAAGTAAGAATGATTTGCAGTTTTTTGAAGCTGTAACAACTGATGCTTTTAATGCAGAAAAGAATTATTTGCAGGAGTCTTAAAAACTGACTCGTGTCTGAGGAAGTGAATATGGAGCAAAAGAGATTTCATGGAACTCGGGAGCTAGGGAAGATAGGGAGTTTGTTTGGAAATACCAGTCTTTCCTTTTTCCCTAAGGCTCTTAAAGTTGTTCCGTTGGTAGTTGGATGAGACTGGACTCAAGGCAAGTAAGTTTTGAAATGTGGGGACTTTATGGTCTGTTAAGGAAGAAGGAAGAAAAGTCCGGGGTGCTGATTTCTTAATGCATTGGAACTCAGGAATCAGGTATAGAGGAGAGACCCAGGGAGCGGAAATCATGTGTCATTACATTATCATCTTCTTAAACTATCTCATTCTCAATGTGAAAAGTTGTCATTATTATTTTTATTTTTATTTTTTTTTTGAGACAGAGTCTTGCTCTGTCTCCCAGGCTGGAGTGCAATGGCACAATCTCAGCTCACTGCAACCTCAGCCTCCCGGGTTCAAGCGATTCTCCCCCCTCAGCCTCCCAAGTAGCTGGGACTACAGGCACCCACCACCACACCTGGCTAATTTTTATATTTTTAATAGAGACGGGGTTTCACCATGTTGGCCAGGCTGGCCTCCGACTCCTAACCTCAAGTGAACCTACCTGCTTCAGCCTCCCAAGGTGCTGGGATTACAGGCATGAGCCACGGCACCCAGCTGAAAAGTTATTATATTTTTATTTTTTGAGATGGAGTCTTGCTCTGTTACCCAGGCTGGAGTGCAGTGGTTTGATGTTGGTTCATTGCAACCTCCACCTCCCGGGTTCAAGCAATTCTCCTTCTTTAGCCTCCCAACTAGCTGGAATTACAAGTGTGCGCCACCACGCCCAGCTGATTTTTGTATTTTTAATAGAGATAGGGTTTCACCGTGTTGGCCAGGCTGGTCTCGAACTCCTGACCTCGTGATCCGCCTGCCTCCGGGTCCCAAAGTGCTGGGATTACAGGTGTGAGCCACCACGCCCGGCCAAGTTATCATTTTGAATAGGGAAACATATAAATTTGCTTTCCAGACTTGGCTTTATTTGGGGCTTGGCTGGTATATTAGTTATCTATGGCCATGTAAAAAATGACCACAAACTGAGCTGCTTAAAACAACATTTATTATCACACAGCTTCTGTGAGCCAGAAATCCAGTCACAGCTTAGCTGAGTCCTGTGCTTCATTCAGGGTCTTTCCTGAAGCTGCCACCCAGGTGTCAGCCAGGGCTGGGGTCTCATCTGAAACTTGACTAGGGAAGGATCCATTTCCGGGCTCCTGTAGTTGTCGGCAGGATGGAGTTCCTCACTGGCTGTTGGACCAAGGGCCTCAGTTCTTTGCCACGTTGGGTTCTCCATAGGGCAGCTCACAGCATGGCAGCTTGTTCATCAAAGCCAGTGAGAGAGAGAGTCTATAGAGAGAATCTGCTGGCCAGATGGAAGTCAAAACCTTATGCAGATGATTCGTGAAAGTGACATCCAGTCGCCACTGCCATGTCTTTTTTTTTTTTTTTTTTTTTAAAGATGGAGTCTCACTCTGTTGTCCAGGCTGGAATGCGGTGGCACAATCTCAGCTCACTGCAACCTCTGCCTCCTGGGTTCAAGCGATTCTCCTGCCTCAGCCTCCCAAATAGCTGGGACTACAGGCATGCACCACCATGTCAAGCTAATTCTTGTATTTTTAGTAGAGACGGGGTTTCCATACATTAGTCAAGCTAGTCTCGAACCCCTGACCTCAGGTGATCCACCTTCCTTGGCCTCTGAAAGTGCTGGGATTATAGGTGTGAGCCACTGCGCCCAGCTACCATTGTCATTTCTATTGGTTAGAACCTAATGACAGGTCCTGCCCACACGTAACAGGAGCAGATCACACAGGCGTGAATCCCAGGAGGTGGGATCTGTGGGGGCCATCTTAAAATCCGTGCGCCACTGATGGGATCTTTTGTTTGAAGTGTTGTGACGTGTGAATTGAAATAAAATCTTTGGCCAGGCACGGTGGCTCATGCCTGTAATCCCAGCACTTTGGGAGGCTGAAGCGGGCAGCTGACAAGGTTAAGAGTTCGACATCACCCTGGCCAACATGGTGAAACCCCATCTCTACTAAAAATTAAAAAATTAGCTGTACATGGTGGCATGCGCCTATAGTCCCAGCTACTAGCGAGGCTAAGGCAGGAGAATCACTTGAACCTGGGAGGCAGAGGTTGCAGTGAGCCAAGATCACGCCACTGCACTCCAGCCTGGCCATAGAGCAAGACTCCATCTCAAAAAAAAAAAGGAATAAAAAGTTCAAGCATGCCTGCTTTTTTTCACTGTGGGTGAATGCTGTTCTACTTTGGTCTCTCTAAATTTCAGTTTCTTGAACCTGAAGCAGCCTAGCTTACGTACAAGGAAAACACACACTTACATGTAGGTTGCCTACAATGGAGTGATGAATAAGGAGTTTTAGCACATATCATTGGTTTACTCACGATGATTTTCCTAAGGTGCTAGAAGTATTTTTGACTTGACTCCATTCATCAGCCTTAATATTTTTGTACAAGAGTCAGTCTTCTCATGGGTATAGGCATTGATGATGAAACCAGACTGCGGCATCTTATTTCCAGTGAGCCTGGGTTCCTGTTAGTGGTCCTGTTCCAGTCATGCTGCGATAGTGACTGCCTTTCCCGCACCCATAAACTGAAATTTATGAAGTGCTTTCAAATACATTATTCAATTTATTCTCACAGCAACCTTTTGAAGTTAGTACTTCTTATCCCCATTTTACAGACGAAGAAACCGAGGTGCATGATGTTGACACTTAGGCAAGGATGTGTTAGTATTACTAGGTGGAGGGCTTGGGATGCAGGCCCCAGACCTCCGTGTTTCCCTGTTAGCTCCCTCTGCCTCTGCCGTCCCCTCTAACATTACCCACTGTGGGGACACCATGGCTCAGCCCCACTAAATGTCTCACTGTGGGTACATTACAGCATAAATCAAGGCAGAAAAGGACGATTGTCAAGGTGCAAACAGCTCTCACTGGCTTTCCCCAGTCTCCTTTCCCCCTTTTAAGTCGTAGGAAAGGAAAGGAAAATTAAGAGTAAATTAATATAATAAAAGAGAGATTAAAGTACAGATATTATGAAATTGGAAGGTGCTGACAGCAGTCCCTTGGGTGTCTGCCTCTTGAGTTAAACTGGACAGTACTGCATATACCAGATGCCCCTTCCTCTCCTATAGGCCCAGATGGGTGATACCACTGCTAGCAGTCAAGTCATTTAAGAACGTTTTTGTACCATTCAGCATAAAAGCCTCCTTATGGAATACAGCTTTTGCTGTACAGATCAATCTCATTTTCTGCCTCATTGTTGCTGTTTTTGCTTATAGGAGTGCCAGCTTTATGTCTTTTTCATGGACTTTTGAATATAGGAGCTAACATTTATTGTGGCCAGCGTTATACTAGACATTTAACAGCCTCATAACAGTCTCATTTTTTAATCATAACAGCCACAGGAGGATGGGTCGTTATCCCCATAGCACAGAAGGGGCCATGAGTACACAAGATTGACTTGCTCAGAGTCTGCTGGCCAGAAGCAGAGCTGTCGCAGAGTCTGCGCCATTCACAACTGTTAACCTAAAATACTAAGGTCTCCCCAAGAAACATGCCTTGCCATGCCTCCCTACGCTTTCAGTGTTTGGGATGATTTTGTTTTATTTTGTTTTTTTGATTTGGTGTTGAGTATTTCCAAGTTCGATTTTGCGCGTCTGTATCAATGAAAGGTAATTTGATGTCGATAAAAAGAAAAAGCAGGAGAAGTCAGAGAATGATCCACTAAGGTCTTAGCACTGTTCTGCGAGGAGGATGCGCTTGCTAAGATATGTCAAGGCATATAAAGTCTTCTATATTCAGTGGCATTAGACGGTTTTTTAAGTGTTTAGCATTCTCTCTGCTCCTTTTTGAATCATACAAATAACCATAATCGTTGCTTACATCTCTCCTGTGGAATCTTGGCTCTCAAATGGTTTGCACCGCATACTTGACAGATAACACTACTGATTTTTAATAGAGCTCTGAGCTTCATTTGCTTATGTACTTACAAGCAGATTTTACACAGATTTCAATGCACATAGAGGCCAATGAATCATGCATATTAGTTGGGCCATGGGAAAGGATATCTGATTCAGATACAGAGTTTGCTTATGAAACTGCGATTTTTCTCAGTTACTGGAAATGATTCTCTGTGTTTTATTGAACTCTCAGAAAACATGACTGCTTCACTATTCCATTATACGGAAGCTCACCATTTTCACCTAAACCTCACAGCCCTCCTACTTTCTGAGGACAACAGTTATAATTTGAGTGTTTGTTTTTTTTTTTCAAAATTTTTTTTTTTTTTTTTTTTTTTTTTTTTTTTTTTTTGGTGAGATGAAGTCTCGCTGTGTCGCCAGGCTGGAGTGCAGTGATGCGATCTTGGCTCACCGCAACCTCCGCCACTGGGATTCAAGCAATTCTCCTGCCTCGGCCTCCTAAGTAGCTGGGACTACAGCCACGTGCCACCAC
>NW_016803312.1:901485-912681 GCF_001698545.2 Rhinopithecus bieti
GAGTCTTGCTCTGTCGCCCGGCTGGACTACAGTGGCCGGATCTCAGCTCACTGCAAGCTCCGCCTCCCGGGTTTACGCCATTCTCCTGCCTCAGCCTCCTGAGTAGCTGGGACTACAGGCGCCCGCCACCTCGCCCAGCTAGTTTTTTGTATTTTTTAGTAGAGACGGGGTTTCACCGTGTTAGCCAGGATAGTCTTGAACTCCTGACCTCGTGATCCGCCCGTCTCGGCCTCCCCAAGTGCTGGGATTACAGGCTTGAGCCACCGCGCCCGGCCCAGAAACTACTTTTTTTATGACTACAATATATATTTTATATGGTTTTGGTCTTCCCACTAGCATTTAGAAGTGCTTATTTATTTCCAGTGGAGATCTGGATATTTCTGACTCATTGGTTTTGAGAGCTACAGAAAGACTAAAGGTATGCATTGCCTGTTGAATGTGAAGGACTTAAGTTCTCTAAATTTAGATTATTAAATGGTATTTTAGCTGCAGTGATTTCGAGATGACATAAATCGTAATAGAATGACCTATAGTAAGTATTCAGCTGAGGACTGTTCGTCTATAAATACAGAGCATGCACCTCCCATTCCCCTTCCCCTAACTAATCGATAATCAGTCAGCACTGTGTGTCACTGAAGCTTAGAAACCTCAGCACAGCTAATAGTTGATGAGAGCTGGCACTCAAGAGAAAACCTATTTTCCTTGGCCTAGTGTGGTGGCTCACGCCTGTAATCCCAGCACTTTGGGAGACTGAGGTGGGCAGATCACCTGAGGTCAGGCATTGGAAACCAGCCTGGCCAACGTGGTGAAACCTTGTCTCTACTAAAAGTACAAAATTAGCCGGGTGTGGTGGCAGGCGCCTGTAATCCCAGTTACTCAGGAGGCTGAGGCAGGAGAATCGCTTGAACCCAGGAGGTGGAGGTTGCAGTGAACCGAGATCGCACCATTGCACTCCAGTCTGGGTGACAAAAGTGAGACTCCATCTCAAAAAAAAGCCCTGGTTTCCCCCTTGGGCTTCTACCTGGGGGCATGCAGGAATTATAATGACCGAATTCTACAGGAAGTTTTTCACTTAAAAAAATTTCTTAAGAGTGGAACTGCTAGATTGTATAAAATTTTAAAAAATATTTAGAAATCATTTAGGGCAGAAAAAGTAGAGTAGCAAAATTTATATACAGATTATTCATTTCTTAAAATGTATCTAGTATTTCTCCAAGGGGAAGAAAATCAGGTTTACAGAAAAAAATAAAGCTGTATTTCTCAGTTTAAAATTGTTTGTTTGTTGGGCTTTCTGACTTTTAGTCTCAAGTCCCCTGGCCCCTGAACAGTTCTGGAGAGCAAAGTGATGTCAGGGGCTTTTATGAGGACAACAGTTGAACAAATTCAAATGGGGACCTGTCCTGACTTTTAGGTTTTTTATTCCTATAGCTTAAATTTTTAAACTCTAAAGCTCTGGAGTATTGATAAAAACACCTACCCTCATCACCTTTACCCAGAAGATGTGGCAGGAGAGGCCAGGCCATGTCCCTGGCAGCCATTTGCCGTTAGACGAGATGGACGCTTTCAGGGTGGTATGGCCATAAACCTGTTTGCTTTTAGAAAATACTTGGCTATGAACGATGCTTGCCTTCCCAGCCTGATATGATTTACTCCCGTATCATTTTTGTTCAAGAGAACAAAATCACCACACGCTTTTAATGGGCTATTGAATAATAAAACAAGTTGCTCAGTTGTGTTTTCAAAATGTCAGACTTGGCAGTTTTAAAGCATCCCTCAGAAACCATGAGGGATTGGTTCCAGGACCCCTCAGATACCAGAATCCTTGGGTGCTCAAGTCCCTTATATGAGATGGCAGAGCATTGTGTATTTGCATATAATGTATGCACATCCTCCTGTATACTTTATTTATTTATTTATTTATTTATTATTATTATTATTTTTTTTTTGAGACGGAATCCCGCCCTATCTCCCAGGCTGGAGTGCAGTGGTGTGATCTTGGCTCACTGCAGCCTCCGCCTTCCAGGTTCAAACGATTCTCCTGCCTCAGCCTCCTGAGTAGCTGGGATTACAGTTGCCTGTCACCACGCCTGGCTAATTTTTACATTTTTGGTAGAGACAGCGTTTCACCATATTGGCCAAGCTGGTCTCGAACTTCTGACTTCAAATGATCCACCGGCGTCAGCCTCCCAAAGTTCTGGGATTACAGGCATGAGCCACCACGCCCCCCTGTCCTGTATGCTTTAAATCATCTCTGGATTACTTATAAGGCCAAATACAATCTAAATGCTATGTAAGTAGTTGTTACACTGCATTTTTCAGAAATAATGACAAGAAAAAAAGTCTGTACACAATCAGCACAGATACAACTCTCCAGGTTTTTTTCCCCTAATATTTTTCATCTAAGGTTGGTTAAACCCACAGATACACAACCAGTGGATATGGAGAGCTGCCTGTACTCCAGAAGTCATGCTAAGATGGCTACGTCCCATCTTGTAGACTGTTCACATTCTTGGCATTGGTATATGCATTGGTGTATTTTGGGTATTGGCAGACATCACGAGCTTGTAGTGTTCCCTTTGATTTTTGTTTGGGTCATGGGCAATACTGACCAAAGACTTGCCGCACAAATAAGAAGATACAACACATTGTCTGTCTCGCCTGTATTTTAACCCAGCTCTTCTCAAACCTTAATGTGTGTACAAATCCCGAGGGAATCTTGTCGAGTTGCAGGTTCGGATTCATTAGCTCTGGGGCAGGGCCGGGCTCTGCAGCTCTAACAAGCTCCCGCATGCTGCTCATTCTGCCGGTCTGCAGACCACACCTTGAGCGCAAAGTCGTTTCACTCCTCTTCTACCTGAACTTCTGGATTTGTTTTGTTTTCCCTCCAACAAGGTTACAAAGACTTCAGGTTTGAGACCAATGGAACCAAAAGATATCAAATCCATTCGAGAATTAATCAACACTTACCTGAAGCAGTTTCATCTGGCTCCAGTGATGGATGAAGAGGAAGTAGCCCACTGGTTCCTCCCCCGGGAGCACATTATTGACACGTTTGTAGTGGAGGTAAAGACAATGTGATAAACATAAAGCTTCTCCTTGAAGCACCCTTTGTGTTCAGAGTGCAGCAGAAGTATTTACACACACTTCCTTCCATTTCATCACAGAACATGACAAAGATGTGTACTAAAGGGTTGAGAGTTAATAAGATGAAGAATTCTTAATACTCTATCAAGGACATGCTTAAGTGAAACTGACATTTGTTGAACCCTGAGGGTGTGGTGTTGAGGAATATGGTGACCACGAGTCTGGTCTGGTGCCATTGTCTTGTTTTGTGCTGAGGCACCAGCAGTTTTACCCACAGCACTGCTTTTGCACCGTTGGTGCTGATGGTAACATCAACAAGGCAAATAGCTTCTTAGTGTTATGAAAATAATTTTGACCTCACAGATTTCTGAAAGGGTCTCAGGTACCCCCAGGGTTCACAGACCACATTTTGAGAACTGTTCTTCAGGGCATATAATTAGAGTCTGTGGTCGGACCCATCTTGCACATTATTAGAAATTGCCAAATAACTCACCACAATAAGGTTCTGAGCAGTATAAGAGAGTTCCTGTTTCCTCACATCCTCACAAGACGTGGGTATGGTCAGATTTTAAATTTAGGCCCACCCGATGAGTATGGAACGGTATCTTGTTGTTAATGTATGTCCTCATTATTGATGAATTTGAGTATCTCATAAATATGTTAGCCATGTTTATTTCTTTTATGAATTTGCTATTTACATCGCTTGCCTGTTTTTCCTTTTTGACCGTAGTCTTCTTACTGATTTATGAAAGTTTTTTTGTTTTGTTTTGTTTTGTTTTGTTTTTTGAGATGCAATTTTGCACTTGTTGCCAGGCTGGAGTGCAATGGCGTAATCCCGGCTCACTGCAACCTCCGCCTCCCAGGTTCAAGCGATTCTCCTGCCTCAGCCTTCTGAGTAGCTGGGATTACAGGCGTGTGCCACCACGCCCAGCTAATTTTTGTATTGTTAGTAGAGTTGGTGTTTCACCATGTTGGTCAGGCTGGTCTCGAACTCCTGACCTCAGGTGATCCACCCGCCTTGGCCTCCCAAAGTGCTGGGATTACAGGCGTGAGCCATCGCGCTCAGCCTGTGAAAGGTTTTTTATATGCTGAATACTAACACTTTGTATTGTGTTCCTTTCTGGATCCTCTATTCTATTTCACTGATCTCCATGTCTGTCCCTTCACTAATACCACACTGACCTGGTTGCCATAGCTACATAGGAAGCCTTAGTATCAGGTAGAGTAATTCCTCCCACTTTATTCTTGTCTGTCAAGATCATTTAATTAACCTATTTCCTTTGCCTTTTGCATATACATTTTAGAATAAGCTTATTTTTGTCTACAGAATACCTTGCTGGCACTTTGATAGGGATTACATTACACTGATAGATTAATTTGAGCATAATTGAAAAGTCTTCCAATCTATGAACATGGAATGTCTCTACATTTATTTCGGTCTTTTAAAATCTCTTTTATCAGCATTCTCTAAGAGCATCCAGATCCTGTACATGTTTTCTTTTTTTTTTTTTTTTTTTTTTTTTGAGACGGAGTCTCGCTCTGTCGCCCAGGCTGGAGTGCAGTGGCCGGATCTCAGCTCACTGCAAGCTCCGCCTCCCGGGTTTACGCCATTCTCCTGCCTCAGCCTCCTGAGTAGCTGGGACTACAGGCGCCCACCACCTCGCCCGGCTAGTTTTTTGTATTTTTTAGTAGAGACGGGGTTTCACTGTGTTAGCCAGGATGGTCTCGATCTCCTGACCTCGTGATCCGCCCATCTCGGCCTCCCAAAGTGCTGGGATTACAGGCTTGAGCCACCGCGCCTGGCCCCTGTACATGTTTTCTTAAGTGTATAGCTAGATATTTCACTTCCTTTGGGGTGATTATGATGGTGTTATGTTTTTAATTTCAATTTCTGCATGTTCATTGTTAGCCTGTAGAAATGCTTTCTTCTGTGTGTTTGTATCCTACCACAGTGCTGAAATCACTTACTGGTTCCAGGAGTTTGTGTGTAGATTCCTTGGGATCTCTGCATAGATAATGTGTCATCTGCAAATAGGGACAGTTTTATTGCTTCCTTTCTAATCTCAATGCCTTTATTTTTGGTCTTGCATTAATGCAGGACCTAGATCTTCCAGTGCTTTATTGAGAAAGACTGGGGAAGGTTGATGTCCTCGTCGTGTTCTTGATGGTGGGGGAAAAGCATTTACTCTTTCACCATGAAGTATGTTGTTAGCTGTAGGTTTTTTTTGTGGGTGCTCCTAATCAATTTGAGGTCATTCTCCTCTATTTCTAACTTACTTAGAGTTCTTATGAATGGGCATTGGATTTTGTCCCATGCTTTTTCTGCTTCAATAGATGTAATCATGATTTTTCTCCTTTAGTCTGTTGATATGGCAGATTACACTGATTGATTTTCAAATGTTGGATCACTCTTACATTCCTAGAAAATATCCACTTGGTCACGGTGTATAATTATTTTTATACATTGTTGTATTGATTGCTAATATTTTGCTGAGTATTTGTTGAGTTCATGAGAGATATCTCTCTGGAGTGTCTTTTTTGTAATGTCTGTCTGGTTTAGATATCAAGATAACACTGGTCTCGTAATAGGAGTTGGAAAGTATTATTTCCTCTTCTATTTTCTGGAAGAAATTGAGAATTGGTGTTAATTCTTTAAATGTTTGGTAGAATTCTCTGGTTGAAATGATCTGAGCTTATTAGCTGTTTCTTTTTTGGGAGTTTTAAAATAATGGACTAAATGTCTTTAATTTTGTAGCACTATTCAGATCTGTTTCATCTTAGTTGAGTTTTAATAGTTTTTGAGGAGTTTGTCCGTTTCTTCTAAATTGTTGAATGTATGAGTGTGAAGGTGTTCATTGTATTCCCTTGTTATCCTTTTAGTGGCTGCGGGATCTGTACTGATATCTCTTGTTTCATCCCAGATATTGGTGATTCATGTCTTCTCTTTCTTTATTTTTTTCCATCTTGCTAGACTTTTATCACTTTATTGATTTGTTTCCCAGAGAACCAGACTTTTGTTGGATATTCCCTGTTGTTTTCATATTTTCAGTGTCATTGATTTCTACCCTTGTGTTTACTTTTTCCTTCCTTTTGCTTGCTTTGGGTTTATTTTGCTCTTCTTTTCTAGTTCCTTGAGGGAGGGACTTACTGACTTGAGACCTTTCCCTGTTCCTAGTAAGCATTTAGTTCTATCAGGTTCCCTCTTTGCACTGCGTTAGCTATTTCTGACATATTTTGATATGTTGTATCTTCGTTGTCATTCACTTCTATGTATTTTTTGGTTTCCTTTGAGACTTCATCTTTAGCCCACCCCTACTTAGAATTGTGCTATTCAATTTTGCCATGTTTAGAGATTTTCTGTTGTCTCCCTATTATGGATTTCTAGTTTGATTCAAGTACAGTTAAAGAACACACTCTGTATGTTTTGATTATGTTAAGGCTCTTGAGGTTTGTTTTATTACTCGGGATATGGACTTTCTTGATGAATATTCCATGGGTGCATGAAATGTGTATACCACTACTGTTGGGTTGAGTGTTCTTTGTATGCCAATTGGATCATGTTGATTACTTGAGTTATTCAGCTCTTCTGTTTCCATGCTGATTTTCTGTCTAGCAGTTCTATCACTTGATGAGAGGGGCATGGAAGTCCCCAACTATAATTGTGGATTTGTCTATTTCTTCTTCCAACACTGTCGGTTTTTCTTGATGTCTTTTGGGGTTCTTGTTTGATACTCACATGTATATTTAGGGTCTTTATGTCCCGCTAGTGGATTGATCTTCTTATCATAATGTAATACCTCTCCTTGTAATAATTTTCCTTGCTGCGGAGTATACTTTATCGTATATTACTATGACCAGACCTGCTTTTTAAAAATTGTTCGGTCTTTTTCCATCCTTTTACTTTCAAGCTATTCATGTTACTGAATTTGAAGTGAGTTTCTTGGAAACAGCCTATAGCTGAGTCATGTTTCTTTGCCCATGCTACCGACCTTTCTTTTGATTGGTGTATTTAGACCACTTATATATAAGGTGGTTATTGGTATGTTAGAGCTTAAGTCTGCCATTTGATTATTTGGTTTCTTTCTTTTTCTTCTGGTTCTTGTTTCTCTGTTTGTTTTTTCTTGCCTTGTTGTGGGTTACTTGAATATACTTTAGGATTCTGTTTTGTTTATAGTGCATTTGGGTGTATTTGTATAGTTTTTATGATGGTTGATGTATTACAATATATATATATGTGACTTATAGTCTATTGGTAACAACATTTATTACTTTGAGTCACCTTTTATTTAGGTCACTTTATCTTTTCCACTTTAAAATATTGTCTTAAATATCAGATAGTATTATGATTTTTGTTTTAATCATCAAGTGTGATTTGTAACACTGATTTATAGTGATGCTTGAGGATAGGCATCATTAAGCAAATTTCTGCTCTTTCTATTATTCTTCCCTCCTTCCTGATGCTTCAGTATTCCTTCTTTTATCATTTCCTTTCTATTTGAAGAAATTCCTTTAGCCAGTCTCAGATATGTCTGCTAGTGACACATTCTTTTGGTTTCCATTTGTGCGAGACTATCTCTGTTTTTAGATTTAGTTTCCCAACTTAAAAAAAAAATTTTTTTGGAGACAGAGTCTTGCTCTGTCACCCAGGCTGGAGTACAATGGCACAATCTCTGCTCACTGCAACCTCCGCCTGTTGGGTTCAAGCAATTCTTGTGCCTCAGCCTCCTGAGTAGCTGGAACTACAGGTGCATGCCACCACACCCTGCTAATTTTTTGTATTTCAGTAGAGACGGGGTTTCACCATGTTGGCCAGACTGGTCTCGAACTTCTGAGCTCAGAAAATCCATCCGCCTCAGCCTCCCAAAGTGCTGAGATTACAGGTGTGAGCCACCGTGCCCAGCCCTAGTTTGCTAATATTTTACTTAGGATCTTCTTCCATACTCACTACAACTGAGGTTGGCCATTAATTTCCCCTTCTTACTCTGTCCTTGTCCTATTTCGATAGTAAAGTTAGAATGAGTTGAAGAGCTTGTCTTCTATTTTTTCTGGAACAGTGTATGTAATATAGGGATTACTTGTTCCTTGAAAGTTGTTAGAAGTTGCTTATAAGCAACCTAGATATGGTGCCATGGTGCGTTTGTTGTGAGCGTTTTTTTGTTTTTTTTTTTTTTTAATCAGTCTTTACAATTGATTGGGTGTGAGGGACAATGGACAGATCATCCCATTCTTCCCCAACAGTTGGTGATTCTCAGGTCATTTTAACAGCAAGAGAGGAAAGAGTAATTTTACCAGCAATATGAATGTGAAGAAGTAGTTTTCTGAAAGCAGATGATGAAAATGGGGTGGGGAACCTAATCAGGTTCTGCAGGTGCCTGTAGTAATTCGGTGTATGAGACAGATATGAGAAATTCTTAGAAGAATCTAAAATCCTTATTAAACCTGAAGGTTGAATTTATCTCCAGTACTGAGCTGCTAATACAGAGCAGTAAGGAATCACTGTAGATGAACCCCTTTAGCTTCTTGCTGGCTGAAGAAAGGTCTGATGACTCAGAAGCATTTGAAAACCAGAGCATACATTCTTCTGGAATTCCCTTTTCTGCTGAAAGAAATACTAGCAATGGCATGTGTGTGGCCCAGCCTCCTCAGCCGCACAATTCAAACACATCATATTCTAAAAGTCAGCAAGGCCACCACAGCTAATTACAACAACCTGAACAATACTGGCTAATTTCTTGTATTGGAAGGTTTGCCAATGATGATGAAATGAATGTCATCCATGTATCCCTTATTTTTGATAGCTGCAAAATTCTCCTGTTATTCACATGTGTATATTTCGATGCAGTAGTAAGACCTTTTACAAGCTTGCAAACTCTTCCAGACAGCTTCCAGACTCTACCCAACCTTACCTAGGCCTGATATAATTATTTCCTTGTGCTAAGAAAGTGTGAGATAGTACACAGTATCTTTTAGTTGGAGAAGCAACCCTCTAATCCTTAAAGCTTTTATTTCTGCAAAAACAACTGCTTTTATCACTGTTCCTTGAGTCTTAAAGAATTGACTCATTTGTCAGCCTGAGGGAAGCTTTCCTTTTAGAACATTCTGCTTCTATCTTTCTTTCCTTTTCTTTTTTTTTGAGACGAGTCTCACTGTGTTGCCCAGGCTGGAGTGCAGTGGCAGGATCTCGACTCACTGCAAGCTCCGCCTCCCAGATTCACACCATTCTCCTGCCTCAGCCTCCCGAGTAGCTGGGACTACAAGCACCCGCCACCACGCCCGGCTAATTTTTTTGTATTTTTAGTAGAGACGGGGTTTCACTGTGTTAGCCAGGATGGTCTCAATCTCCTGACCTTGTGATCCGCCTACCTCGGCTTCCCAAAGTTCTGGGATTACAGGTGTGAGCCACCGTGCCTGCCCTCTTTTTATTTTTATTTTTTTTGAGATGGAGTTTCGCTCTTGTTGCCCAGGCTGGAGTGCAATGGCACAATCTGGGCTCACTGCGATCTCCACCTCCCGGGTTCAAGCAAGTCTCCTGACTCAGCCTCCCAAGTAGCTAGGATTAAGGGGTGCACCACCACGCCTGGCTGAGTTTTTGTATCTTTAGTAGAAATGCGGTTTCACCATGTTGGTCAGGCTGGTCTCGAACTCCTGACCTTATGATCTGCCCGCCTCAGCCTCCCAAAGTCCTGGGATTACAGGCATGACATTCTGCTTCCTAAGAACTTTGTGCAAATCACCAATGGGCACTTAGCCTGAAGTCCCAACTCCAGTTTCTTCTTGGCCTCTACACAGCATAATATAAGGGGCCCCAAACTGGACTGCCGAGAAAGAAGTATGACTTACTGCTTTTCCTTCTGTGGGGCAAGGGAGAGATAAGAGTTAGCAGAAATGCACGTATGCAGTTGGTTCAAGGAGATCTCTGCCTGACAGCACCTTTGCTCCTAGAGCCCCAACGGTAAACTGACTGACTTCCTGAGCTTCTATACGCTCCCCTCCACGGTGATGCACCACCCTGCTCACAAGAGCCTCAAAGCCGCCTACTCATTCTACAACATCCACACAGAGACGCCCCTTCTGGACCTCATGAGCGACGCGCTCATCCTCGCTAAATCGGTAACCCACTCCTTCCTGTTCATGCCGTTTGGTTCTCCAAATGTCTGTGCCAAACTATAGAAGACATCGTGTTTTCTCCCACACAGGTGGAATTTATGCAAGATTTTTTTTTTTTTTTTTTGAGAACGGAGTCTCGCTCTGATACCCAGGCTGGAGTGCAGTGCTGTGATCTCGACTCACTGCAAGCTCTGCTTCCTGGGTTCACGGCCATTCTCCTGCCTCAGCCTCCCAAGAGGCTGGGACTATAGGCATCCGCCACCTCGCCCGGCTGATTTTTTTTGTATTTTTAGTAGAGACGGGGTTTCACCATGTTAGCTAGGATGGTCTCGATCTTCTGACCTTGTGATCCACCCGCCTTAGCCTCCCAAAGTGCTGGGATTACAGGCGTGAGCCACCGCGCCTGGCCATATGCAAGATTTTAAAAAATCTATCGATCATCAGTCAAAGGAAGAATTTTGATAAGAGTTTCTTTTGAAACTTTAGAGGCTATTTTCATTATTAATTTTGTTGCAGTTTAACAAAAAGACAAAATGTACAAATTATAAATGTTTAACCCTTATATCAGAATACATAAGGCTGGGCATGGTGGCTCAGGGTTGCAATCCCAACACTTTGGGAGACCAAGATGGGTGGATCACCTGAGGTTAGGAGTTTAAGACCAGCCTGGCTAATATGGTGAAACCTCGTCTCTACTAAAAATATAAAAATTAGCCAGGCTTGGTGGTGTGTGCCTGTAATCCTAGCTACTTGGGAGGCTGAGGCAGGAGAATTGTTTAAACCTGGGAGGCAGAGGTTGCAGTGAGCTGAGATTGCACCACTGCACTCCAGCCTGGGTGACAGAAACTGTCTCAAAAAAAAAGGATGTATAAAGCCCATATATTAGGAAGTAATATAATGAATATAAGAAAAAGATATTATTCCATAATATAAAGAAAATATTAATACATGAGTGAATATTTGTGTTGAGTGAATAACTAGCAGCAATTTTTTTTTTTTTTTTTT